>NC_041405.2:6742799-6940299 GCF_900747795.2 Erpetoichthys calabaricus | reverse complement strand
TTTAGCCCTCAAGTTTCTCACGGTCAATTTAGCCAGCCCCTTATCAACAGGACAGCAGTTGGCTTTTACGGCATTGTCACCGTGGCACATGCAGTTGCAGGGCTCCCTGGCGCTCGTGTGTGAACCGGCTGAACACTTCCTGGAGCAGCGTCTCAAAAGTGCGTTCTCCAGGATGTAATCTTTCAAAGCGGACTTCAGTTGTCTACTGCGCGCGTCTTTGGGAAAGATCTTATGAAGGGGTGAAAGGGAGTAGGAGATGACATCGGGAGTTCTCTTCAGAGTGGATAACCACTCCTTGTAGGCACCAGGGTCTGACTGGGAGGAGAAAAGGAGGTCCCCTCCATCAATCTGCCCACCAGTTACCTCCGAGTGGCGCTCACTGAATGTGGCGCTGAAGCTTTGTGAGTTTCCCAGCTTTTTCAGTTTCTCCTTACAAAAATGAGCCTCAGTCTTGACTGTGGCAGCTTGCATGATGGTGGCTGATGCCTCCACGTCCAGGCAGTCCTTCACGGCCGTGTCACTCAGGCCTTTCATGGTAGCCTCACACGTCTTAATGGCTGTGATGCTTTTAATCTTTCCCCCCAGGTGCACTTGCCTCATGAAGTGGGTACCGTAGATGTCAATCAGAGCCCGGTACTGGGACTTTGTGTAGCTGGAGTATTGATTAGGAAGAGCCCGGAAGGACTGGGAGAATTCCTCACTCACAACTGGGGTGGATGATACTCTGTACCTGCCAGGTGCAGAAGAGAAACATCCATTAGATCAGCGTTTCTCAACCTTTAAGTATTTGCGACCCGAGTTTTCATGACAGTTTTAATCGCACCCCCCTAACATTTTTTTGTAAGGAGCCCACTAATACCAGTTTGTTCTTTTTTAATTAATGATATATCGTAGATGCATATTATATTATACCTACTTAACTTTTATCGACATTTATCTAACTCTATATTTATTTTTCTAGTATCAGAGTGTAGTTTAGGTTAATTTGTTTTGGTTTCAATAGATGGATTTTTCATATTTTCGATTCTTGTTTTCTTTATTTCACATCTTTGCGCCCCCCTTTTTGTTACTTTGCGCCCCCCTAGGGGAGCTCACCCCACAGTTTGAGAACCACTGCATTAGATCAATGGCTCAGAGACCATTATCAGTAAGATCTGCCTCATACATATCTTCTTGTATATAGTGCCTTGCACCTTCACCTCTGTTTTTTGCTGCTGTTAACGTCTGTGTTGAAGTTTTATTGGACTTTGTGCTGCTGTTTATTATTCTTCTTTTCATGTTCTGTAGTTGGTTTCATGGAGTGGTCAAGGGTAACTGCTCAGAGTTTCCACTTTTTGAGCCTCCCTGAAGCAGATGGGACCAATTCTATGGTGGTTTGTCATGTTGTGAATTTGTAGACATGAACTCTCCATAACCTCCTGTGCGATCTCAGTGTACAATACTTTTAGATTTTGAGAAAGGTTGTTCTGGGTGATTTTCATTTACAGGAATGGTAAGTTCTCATGTTTTGGGTGCATTTCTGACACAACTGCTGCCTGATTGTGGAGGAAGAAGGCACATTTTTTCAACATGATGTGATTCCTCCATCCATCCATCCATCCATCCATCCATCCATCCATCCATCCATCCATCCATCCATCCATCCGTTATCCAACCCACGAAATCCTAACTACAGAGACATCCTGGATGAAAACCTGCTCCAGAGCGCTCTTGACCTCAGTCTGGGGCGACGGTTCATCTTTCAGCAGGACAACGACCCTAAGCACACAGCCAAGATATCAAAGGAGTGCCGTCAGGACAACTCTGTGAATGTCCTTGAGTGGTCCAGCCAGAGCCCAGACTTGAATCTGATTGAACATCTCTGGAGAGATCTTAAAATGGCTGTGCACCGACACTTCCCATCCAACCTGATGGAGCTTGAGAGGTGCTGCAAAGAGGAATGGGCAAAACTGGCCAAGGATAGGTGTGCCAAGCTAGTGGCATCATATTCAACAAGACTTGAGGCTGGAATTGCTGCCAAAGGGGCATCGACAAAGTATTGAGCAAAGGCTGGGAATACTTATGGACATGGGATTTCTCAATTGTTTTATTATTAATATATTTGCAAAAACCTCAAGTAAACTTTTTTCACGTTGTCATTATGGGGTGTTGTGTGCAGAATTCTGAGGAAAAAATGAATTTAATCCATTTTGGAATAAGGCTGTAACATAACAAAATGTGGACAAAGTGATGCACTGTGAATACTTTCTAGATGCACTCTATCTATCTATCTATCTATCTATCTATCTATCTATCTATCTATCTATCTATCTATCTATCTATCTATCTATCTATCTATCTATCTATCTATCTATCTGATAGTGCCTTTTGTCTATCTGTTATATAGTGTTTTTCACGATATTGGAATGGGAAATGAATAAATATGTCAAATGCCACCTCTGACCTCTTTATGTGACATTTTTTCAGTAACCACATAGTTGCTGCTGTGTCATGGTGAACCTTAGCTGAGCTTAGAAAAGCCATTTGGAGGCCACCATGCAGAAGTGGGAGATGAGGGTTCCCTTGGGCAGTTTGATTTTGCAGGGCAAGTGCAATGCTTGAAGCAGATGGTCTCAGATATGTTGGGTTGTTCAAAAGGATGTCAGGAACATTTTTAGAAAATGAAAAAGTCCCGAACCAGAGCATCTTAATGGAATCCCGTGGAGAGCTGCTCAGCTCTGTTTTATTTTTTTATTTTTTCTTTGATTTTTCGGTTGCCGTTAGAACGGCAGAAGGTTCTGAAGCTGTGAAAACAGGCTTCACTAATTCCAGCAGCCAAAAACAAACCCCTTAAAACCATAAGTGACCTCGGAGCAGTGGCCTTCCATCACAGGCTAGGAGATCATTTGAACAACTTCTAAAACTCAGGCTTTATCAGATCTAGTTCAGCTTGCCTATGAGTCTAAAAGAGGGGCACAGGATGCTGTTGTCACTTTGCTTCATGTGATACGTAACCACTTGGAGGGCATCAAGACTCACATGAGCCTCCAGTTTGTGGACTTTTCTTCAGCTTCCAACACCTTCAATTTATAAAAGATTTTACTTTGGATTTCAGTTTGGTTTGTGGCTGACTGACTTTTTAACAGAGAGGAGTCAATGTGTGAAAGTCTGCGGTGGTCTGTCTGACATGCTGTCCTCCTCCACAGGGGTCTGCTCTTTCACCTCTTTTGTAAATCCTCCACACTAATGGCGGTAACAGTAAATTTGAAAGTAGCTTCATCTTAAAATGTGCTGATGACTCAGTGATTGTTAGCCTGCTGAATGATGAAACAAGTCCTTGTCCAGTGATGGATGATTTTGTTAACTGGTGTGAGGGGTCTTTCTACATGTAAATGTTACAAAAACTTATCAGCTGATAATTAATTTTATTAGAAACCACAATCATCCACAAGAAACAATCAAAGAGCAGGCAGTGGGGGCTGTTGACAGTTATAAATATGTGAGGCCATCAGAGACTCGAACGGAACCTTTAATGGAAATTCAGGAGCCATCAGGAAAGGGACAGCAGCACCCCTCCTGTTCAAGGATGTATAGTGCGAGTCCCTCCATTATGTCACTCTATTACAGAACTTGTCTTTACTGAAGTTCTGCTAGTGTGGTTTGAAGGTGAAGAAGGTTTCTACTACTCCTCCGTTTCTTTAACATATTAAATGAAACAAACCCCAAGTGAAGGGAATAATACAAAATTCTTGTATTTAAAGTTACATTGATTTGGGAATCAATACTACAAATTTAGATGAATAAATGCCACCTCAAATATTTAATATTTTTAGTTACATAAAAATATGAATAAAAAAAATAAATAGATTAGCATTTAAATTGCATTAAAGTGTGAAAAATAAACTTCAGTGGCATTGCATTCACCATAAAAAAAAGGACAAATGCTTCTGTATCTGTGTGTCCATCCACTTGCTATGTCTCTATTGCTTCAACAGATGGCGCCCCACAAACATTAACACTGCTTCTATGAATCCCATACCAAATGGCAAATAAACGAGACATATGCATTGCACATGTCATTCCAACAGATGGCGCATCACAGACATTAACACTGCTTTTTACAAATCCCATACCAAAAGGCATATAGCAGAGACATATGGATTTCATTTGTCATTCTAACAAAAGGCGCATCATGGACATTTGTAGTAAAAAAAAAGTGGATTGCACATGTCATTCCAACAGATGACACATCACAGACATTAACACTGCTTTTTACAAATCCCATACCAAAAGGCATATAGCAGAGACATATGGATTTTATTTATCATTCTAACAAATGGCGCATCGTGGACATTTGTTGTTAAAAAAATGGATTGCATTTGTCATTCCAGCAGATGGAGCATCACAAATATCAACACTGCTTTTACGAATCCCATACCATATGGCATACAAATGAGACACCTGCATTGCATGTGTCATTCCAACAGATGGCGCATCACAAACCTTAAAAACATTTAATTTGTTGTTCCAGCAGATGGCACCCCACAACCTTTAACACTTCTTCTACGACTCCCATACCACATCCATCCATCCTTCCATTTTCCAACCCGCTGAATCCGAACACAGAGTCACAGGGGTCTGCTGGAGCGAATCCCAGCCAACACAGGGCAGGAAGCAATCCTGGGCAGGGTGCCAACCCACCGCAGGACACACACAAACACACCAAGCACACACTAAGGCCAATTTAGAATCGCCAATCCACCTAACCTGCATGTCTTTGGACTGTGGGAGGAAACCGGAGCGCCCGGAGGAAACCCACGCAGACACGGGGAGAACATGCAAACTCCACGCAGGGAGGACCTGGGAATCGAACCCAGGTCCCCAGATCACCCAACTGCGAGGCAGCAGCGCTACCCACTGCGCCACTGTGCCACCCCCCATACCACATAGCATATAACATAAGCATATGTGTTGCATTTTCCATTCCAGCAGATGGTGCATCACAAACATTGACACTGCTTTTGTGAATCCCATACCACATGGCATAAAACAAAGACATACTGTATGCATTGAAAGTTTGTTCTATCTATCTATCTATCTATCTATCTATCTATCTATCTATCTATCTATCTATCTATCTATCTATCTATCTATCTATCTATCTATCTATCTATCTATTATCCAACCCTCTATATCCTAACTACAGGGTCACGGGGGTCTGCTGGAGCCAATCCCAGCCAACACAGGGTGCAAGGCAGGAAACAAACCCCAGGCAGGGCGCCAGCCCACCACAGTCTGTCTATCTATCTATCTATCTATCTATCTATCTATCTATCTATCTATCTATCTATCTATCTATCTATCTATCTATCTATCTATCTATCTTAACAGATGGCACATCACAAATATTTGTAGCAATGTATTTTATTACTACAAATGTTTGTGAGGTGTCATCTGTTGGAATGACAAATGCAATGCATACTATTAGTACATTAATTATAAAATACATTTCAATAGTGTGTTGCACATGCTAAAGCTGTAGTCTACGTTGATTACTTAGAATAAGCAATTTGTTGCTCTTAACATATAAATTTGCATGTGTCTGAGTTTGACCTTTGTCATCTAATAACTGGAGCTTGCTCATTGCAGTTTCTTTTCAGTATGGTGTTCATGTTTATGTGGTTTCTTGCCTTGAGCAGCTGTACTTTGGTGTTGTTAACGTACAGAACTGTTCCATTTTGTCTCACACTTTGCTGAGTGTGGCACCGCATGCCATTTGCTACTTTTGGACAAACCTGATCTTTCGTTACATTCAGGCCAGCGAGGTCTCAGGTTTTCACCGGGCTCAGTTCCCATGTGCTTCCAGAGTTGATGAGTCTCCCTATTGGTTAGATTAGATTAGATTAACCCTGAGACCCTTCTTAGGATTAAGCGGGTTTTGAAAATGGATGGATTGATGGATGGATATCATAACACGCATCGGCCGTCTATCCTTTTTCTTCACCCTGCCATTTTGCATGCAGTGTTTTCTCTAAGCACTCTGCCGACATTAATTCCGAGTGTCTGTTACTGATCTTTCTTTTTCTCTCACTTTTTGTATTTCTTTTTTATTTTTTTAATTTACCTACCCGTAGAAGCTGCAGTGTACCTCTTGTCTGCTAAAGCTGTATTTATCTTTCTTTGATTTTTCCATAGCAAAATTGGCCGCTCTGGAATGGGATCCTCCAAGCATCATGGATGGCTGAAACCTGGGATCTGCCGTGATCTCCAGTCCCACCTTCCAGTCGTTTTTCATGCTGGAGCCGGTGTCGTTCACCAGAGACTCGCTGGACTCGTACATGGAGCTGGCGACCTTCATCTTGCACTGGGGCAGAGGGCGCCAGTCCACCATCGAAGCCGGAAGCTTCTGCTGGACTCTACCTTGATAGGTGTTTGTGCACAACTTGCAGGTGCCGTTGGCCCGGTCCACCACATCCATGTTGATGATGTAGGCTCCTTTCCGCTCCATGGTGATGATGTTGAAACCTTCCCCTCCCAGGTTGTACCCGGGCACAAATTCAGCATTGTTGCATTCCCTAATGGGGACAATTTTGCAGGATGTAGCTGTGGCGGGGAACATGAAGAAGACGACAAACGAGGAGAGGAAGAACGCCTGCCAGCCCAGCTCAGTCATGTTGTCTGGTTGAAACAAGTCTGCGGAAAGAAAAGAACAGTGAGACACACAAGGAGACCCAGGATGGAGACCATTGCTTGACCCTGGACACCCACATTTTAAACATCACGTGGTGCCATTTCTTTAGGGACACCAGACACCGAGGCATTCCTAGTTCTAGCCTGTTATGGAAACCATCCTCGAGGACCCGAACGCTCTGAGAGACCCCACCAGTCTGCAGCTGAGTGTGCACACGAGAGCCTCCGCTCGTCAGAGGTTAAGACTCGGCTTAGTCCTTATTAAGTCAGCCCACCGATTTCTCGTAAATTTTCTGCCTTTTCGATAAAAGTGAGGTGTCGAGATGTGTTAGGCCCACGCCATACATTTGTAATGCTTCATACCTCGACACCCTGAGGGGCTTCTAAAGATCTAAGAACGTGGATCAGTGCGCCGGTCTCTAGCTTTAGGTCTTAGAGAAGACGAAGCACCTCAAGAGACTTCAAAGCCAATGGTGTGCCAGAGGGGGCATTCAGAGGCCTCTCTGTGGGCACGCGCGCCATCGTCCCAGCACAGAGTTCGTTACTAGAAAGCCAGAGGGACGCGGGGCCGAGCTGCTTGTGATGACGCAGGTTGGCTCCATGCTCCCATCTGACTTCTGGGAGCTCCTGAACCAAACACCGTCGCTAATGTCACCGATGAGCTGGACAGTGAGGCACAACAATGAAGCAAGGGGATGGTGCAAAAAGTGCAGAGTGCTTTTATTTAAAATCAACAAACCAAAAACAAAATAGTGCACTGTCCCACAGTTCCAATCTATATATATAATTCACTAAGCCGCCACCAGAGCAAGCAAGACGCCCATGAAAGTACGCAGGAAGGAGCCACGCCCACCAACTCTAAGACCATTGGATATGACAACAACTCGCAGAGCCACGCCCACCAACTCGGACACAGCAACTCACAACACAATGCGTCATTCACGTTCGTCTCTGCTAGACTCCACATGCACCTCTGAGCCACGTTGACTTTTCATTATTCTTTTCGGTTATGACGCACGCACCACCATCGCAAACTGTTTTACACGCCATGGTCTTAGAGTTGGTGGGCGGGTCTCCGTGAGTTGCTCTTGCGAGCGGGCACATGACCAGGCGGTGTGTATGCTTCGGGAACGAGGGTGGACGCGGCAGGACCATGTAAGAAGAGGCACGTTTGTCGCGGATGTGAATCGCTGAATGCCCGCTCCAACTCCTCACCTGAGTTGGTTTCATCTGTGTTCAGCAGTGTTTCCCAAACTCGGTCCTGGTGAACCCCTGTGGCTGCAGGGTTTTGTTCCAACCAGATTCCTAATCATTAATGCCAGTGAAACTCATCCGGGATAAGTCGGTTTTTCAAACGCAGCTGTGTAGCAGATGTAATAATCCAAGATGAACGCACGCCCCCATGCTGAGTGAAAAGCCAATGTATTTTGAGTCTAGAAAACATGATCAGCAAGTCTTTGATAGGCTGCAACAAAACGATGAAAGAACGGGCGCATTGTTTTCACACAAGCTGTGTGGGTGGGTTGGTGTTAGTTAGTTAGTTAGTTAGTTAGTTAGTTAGTTAGTTAGTTAGTTAGTTAGTTAGTTAGTTAGTTAGTTAGTTAGTTACTCGAAGGATTTCAAGATTTAATATGCACAAGCGGTAACACTGCAAAAGCAGCCCAAACCAGAAAAGACGGCTGGCAAAAAGTGGCCGACAAATTAAACGCGTGTGCATTGTACTTACTGAAAACGGCGTTACAGATTTTACAAATGTTCATTTTTTTTTCCTCTGCTTAAAAAACATTTAAAAAGTGGCATGATTATGCGGCATAGTACGCCGCGGGTTGGTATGCAGCGTGTAAAACAGTTTGTTTGCCGCAGATAATTTGCCTTTTACTATTACACGAAGACAATTTCCTGTTAGATTGGCCTTTGTGATTACAATTAACAAGGCACAGGGCCAAACTTTCAAAAAGATGTGCATGTATCTGCCAAAACCAGTTTTCAGTCACAGACAGTTGTATGTTGCTCTCTCCAGAGTTCCATCTTTTCATTCACTTACCGGTATGCCTGCAGGAACACGTGCAGCGAGCGACACACACACAGGCGCACGTGCGAGAGAGAGCGCTGGACACATAAGAATAATAATACTTCATTACATTGATATAGCGGTGTTCTCAGTATTCAAAGCGCTATCCACACAGGGAGGAACCGGGAAGCGAACCCAAAATCTTCCACAGTCTCCTTACTGCAAAGCAGCAGCACTACTACAGCGCCACAAGGCAGTTAAAGAATGCACTGGGCTCGATTTTGTTTTCACTTCTGTTTACAGAGATCGGGTCGTAGATAGCATTGTTACAATGTTACTTTTCTTGGTGGCTTATTACATTATAGATGTTTCACATGTTCATTTTTTCCCCTGTGCTTAAAAGACATTAACAAAGTGTTTCTCAACTGTGACTCCGCAACAACTCAGTACACAAGCTACATTAAGCGTCAACAACGAAGACTCGCTACATCTTAATCTACAAATACTGACACATATCCCTACCGACGAAGTAACTTTCACCAGCGTGGCCTTCTTCGTCACAGACGATCCCGCTTTCAGTCACGGACAATTATATGTTGCTCTCTCCAGAGGTCTATCTTTTCATTCACTCACAGTCGTATCCTCAAACCCACGCCATTTGGACAACTGTGTCGTTCAGGAAGTGTTCACCCATCAATACATAATTATGCAGCATATGCTACGCCGCGGGTTGACTATAAATAAATAATCCATTAAAATGAATGAATTGTGGCGGTTAAAAACACAATGAATAAATCCTTTTTAAAAACAAGGTTAAAATAACGGCTGGAAGCGGTCTCTTTAAAAACACAAAGCCCGGTGCAGCCTTCTTTAACCCGGCAACTCCCCTGCTTCTCCCTTCCGGGCCCCGCAACAGTAGAGTTGACCTACTAACACAATGCAGCTCCTTCAACACTGGGCTGGTAGCCCCCCGATCCCTAGCTACGTCGGGCTCCAGCCGGACCGAGACTTGGGTTTCTTCCCCCAGCGGGGCTCAATATGCCCAAAGCCTCCACTCGACTTCACTGCCGGTCACTCCGGCTCCTCCCAATTACTCAGCTGGAGTGACCGCTTCAATCTGCCCCCTCCGAGAGTTGGCCAAACTCCTCCGGGGCTCTCCTACCAGCTGCCGGGCTGCTGTCGCTCGCTCTCCTTCTTCTTCTCCCTTAACCTCCAGGTCTCCTTCCTTCTTTCTTTTTCTCTCCTCTCCTAGCCGCCTCGCGCTTCTATTATTTATCACGGGGACGTGGATCAGGTGTGGCAAGTAGCAGCTCCCGGCATCAATTACGGATGCGGACGACTCCTCGCCTATGCACTTAAGCGAGGACCGCCCGCATCACGAATTCGCCCGCCACACTACCACGCCCCATATTTATTTAAAATAGTGGCCTTTTAGACTAGAGCTGTGGACCCGCTACACCACATTCCTCCCCCCATAAGCCCCAGTTGCACACGAAGGCTCCATGCCACTGCCAACCCTGTGCAACTGGTGGCCCAGGTCCACAGCTCGGTCACACTACCACTGCACTAAAACAATAATAAATAAAAGCACTAAAACAATCCCACAATGAAATCAACCCAAGGACTCCTTGTAAAAACAGGACATTAAAAGAATAAGAACTTTAAAATGACAATAAAAACAATCAATCAATAAATGTCCATTAAATAGCTCTTTAAAATGTCCTCCTCCGGCTTGGATTCGTGGGTTCTTTTAAAATCTGTCACCAATCCTGCTTGCTGCTCTGTCCCCTTGCTTTGTTTGTTCCTTGTTGTCCAGCTCATTGGTGACATTACCAACGGTGTCGGGTTCAACAGCTCCCAGAAGTCAGGTGGGAGCATGGAGCGAACCCGCGTCATCACACTGCTCCCCTTCCCTTCTCCGCGCCTGCCTGCGGACATTTTTCACATGACCTGCTCCTCTGCCCAGCAGCCCAATGGGAGAGCTTCCTCCCTCCGCTGTCTGGGGTAAGTTGGGCGGCTCACATGCGGCGCGTATGGCAGCTTTTTGAGTCTGATTCCCGTGGTGGGGTTGGTGGGGAGCACCGCTCACAGCGTGGCATAGCAGAGGGGGGCAGATTGTTGATTCAGGGAATATTAATTTCTTTAGTGTTAACTAATAGTGTTAGCTACTTTTGGTATAGGGACAGATTTGTATTGGGTGCTTCATTTTCACAGCTAGTTCTGAAAATGAAATCCTTAAAGTGTGGAATTCTCTGCCAAATAATTTGAAGTCAATGAAAGCACTTGGGATCGCGTTCCTTACTTTGTTTGAATCATCTTATGCTTGTGAGCAGCGGTTTTCAGCTTTGAATTAAATCAAATCTGACACCAGAAACAGACTAACAGACGACCTGCGTGCTGCATGTGTTGCTCTCAAACTTACAAAGTTTAGACAAATTATTAGCCTGCAGACAACAGCAAAAAATCACATTAATTGTTCAAAAGCACGCCAAATGCAAACTTTTACCTTTCAATAAAAAGTTGTTTGCATCCTTGAAAGCTCTCTTATTGTGTTTTTCTTTTAAGACAAAAGATGTTAATGTAGGAGTTGTTTTTTCTAAACTAAAACCTCAGTATTCAGGTTAAATTGCTGTGACACGCAGCTGTATGTATTAATAGCGCCTGATGACCCCAACTCTCTTGATTCACTGATACAATGTCTCACTTGTGTTTCTGAATGGATGAGTAGTCATTTTCTCAAACTAAATAAAGAGCAGGGCCGGATTAATAGCTTTGGGGGCCCGTAGCACATTTCAAATTTGGGGGCCCTTTTGGTCTGCATCATCTGAAGTTTAGATTCTGAACAATTCAAACCTGACTAAATAATTATTTTACTCTCGATTATAATAAGAATCTTCTAATATTTATATGAATTTTACGTGTTGGGCCCCTAAAGTTTTCTTGTGTAAGAAATTTATAGTGGGCGGAACGGTGGCGCAGTGGGTAGCGCTGCTGCCTCGCAGTTGGGAGACCTGGGGACCTGGGTTCACTTCCTGGGTCCTCCCTACGTGGAGTTTGCATGTTCTCCCCGTGTCTGTGTGGGTTTCCTCCCAAAGACATGCAGGTTAGGTGGATTGGCGATTCTAAATTGGCCCTAGTGGGTGCTTGGTGTGTGGGTGTGTTGTGTTTGTGTGTGTCCTGCGGTGGGTTGGCACCCTGCCCGGGATTGGTTCCTGCCTTGTGCCCTGGGATTGGCTCCAGCAGACCCCCGTGACCCTGTGTTCGGATTCAGTGGGTTGGAAAATGGATGGATGGATGGAAATTTACAGTTTAAAAACGTAAAGATAATATTTTTAAAGACCAGTTTTTCAATGCTACACTTTTTCATTAAATATTGGGTCCACCACTGGGGGCCCCCGAAATTGCGGGACCCGTAGCATATGCTACATGTGCCTATTGGTTAATCCAGCACTGATAAAGAGAAAACAAAAATTTTAGTGATTGCCAATAATGGATATAATAAGGTTATTAGAAATAAACTTGATGCATTAGGATTAAAAGTCAAGATGGAGGTAAAGAATTTAGGGGTAACTGTTGACTGTAACCTGAATGTTAAATCACATATTAATCCAGTGGTTCTCAACTTGTGGGGCGGGCCCCCCTAGGGGGGTGCGAAGATGTGAAAAAAAGAAAACAAGAATCGAAAATATGAAAAATCCATCTATTGAAACCAAAACAAATTAACTTAAACTGCATTCTGATACTAGAAAAATAAATACAGAGTTAGATAAATGTCGATAAAAGTTAAGTAGGTATAATAAAATATGCATCTATGATATATCATTAAGTAAAAAAGAACAAATTGGTATTAGTAGGCTCCTTTCAAAAAAAACGTTAGGGGGCCGTGATTAAAACTGTTATGAAAACTCGGGTCGCAAATACTTAAAGGTTGAGAAACGCTGTATTAATCAGATTACTAGGACAGCATTTTTTCACTTAAGAAATATAACAAAAGTTAGACCTCTTACATAACTGCAAAATGTTGAGAAATGAGTTCACGCTTTTGTTTTCATTTGGCTAGATTACTGTAATGCACTCCTCTCAGGACCACCCAAGAAAAGACATCAATCGATTGCAACGAGTGCAGAATGGAGCTGCTAGAATCTTCAACTAGGAAAAGAAAATCCGAGCACATCACCCCAGTTCTGATGTCACTACACTGGTTACCGGTGTCATTTAGAATTGACTTTAAAATCCTGCTTATGGTTTACAAAGCCTTCAACAATCTGCTCCATCTTATATTTCAGAAGGCCTGTCACCTTACACTCCAAATCGTAACCTTAGATCTTCAAATGAGGGTCTGCTAATCATTCCAAGAGCTAAACTTAAAAGAAGTGGTGAGGCGGGCGGCCTTCTGCTGTTAGGCACCTAAAATCTGGAATTCTCAGGCTAATACAGTGGAGCACTTTAAAACACTGCTGAAAACTCATTACTGTAACATGGCTTTCTCAGAGCTTCATCTTAGTTTAATCCTGATGCTCTGTGTATTCAATTAATTATCATTATTATTCATGGTGGCTCCGTACTAACCCCTACTTTCTCTTCTGTTCTTTTCCCAGTTTTCTGCTCCACCACCACCACCTCCTGATCAAAGCACCGTGATGTCCCTCCATTGATGGATTGAAGGCCAGAAGTTCACATGACCATCATCATCAAGTTCTTCCATGTGAATCCTGAATACAGTGAGGACTGACTGAGGTCATTGATGTGAGGTAGAGTGCCTAGAGGGGGCTGGCTGGGTGGTCTTGTGGCCTCGGACCCCCTGCCAACCGTTTGGAGTTTTTTTTGTTTGTTTCTGTCCTCCCTGGCCATCGAACCTTACTTTTATTCTATGTTAATTAGTGTTCCCTAATCTAACTTTCTTCTCCCGTGACCCTGTGGTTAGGATATAGATGGATAATGGATGGATGGATGGATGGATGCATTTATTGATGAACCGTGGCTGCCAAAAAGAAGTAAAAAATAAAGTGAAGTGGCTGTCATGATGAACAATTATAAGGAATTTAATGACACAGTCTATAATTTTAAATAATCTTTTCATTGGTTAAATAATTATAATAATCTATTTTGAAATCTGCATGCTTAGTGAGAGCTTTGAAGAGTTTTATTCAAATGCGTATTTATTACTTTATAAAACTCCAAGTGACTGAGATGATCGTTTTCGACTTTCTCAATCGCCGAGTTCAGGGCTGACGTCCACCTCACCGTCTTCTGAACCTGTTCGTTCCAGTTCAGAGTCTATCGGCTCCAAGGCAGGAACCCATTCTAGACAGGACGCCACCACAGGACCCCCTCATAGAAAAAGCACCCACTTCATGTCACCCCTCAAATGTCACAAACACACACACTTGTGGGGTGAAAAGGCCCCCCACAGACCAGGCTGGGATTTGACTGCAGGTCCCCACACCCTGCTCAGTTAATGAAGAGAATTACAGTTTGCAGCTCCAGCCGAGACACAAAAAGAAATGCTGTCAGATAAAATGTCTTATTTTTGTGAAAATGCAGAAAATCCCACCCGCTTCCTGAGGTTTCTTTGTTTTTTTCGCTGTTAATCGAGATAAACGTTTCCTTACCTGGAATGTCTCCACCGGCGGTCGAGGAGTGAAGCGCAGTGTTGGCTGCTATCTCTTCTCAAGCTGACTTTTATTTTGCACTCTTGAAGTGTCAGGAAGGAGGCGCTAAGAGCTCAGCCCATGGATAGGAGAAGTACAGTGTGGGGGGCAAGATGGTGAGAAGAGACAGATGGGTTGTGGTCCTGACCTCTGCAGCGGCCTGCCAGCCACATGAGCTTCACTGCATGATGATGCTTAGATAACTTTCTATCAGCTCCTCCATTAACGCATTACTGGCTGTGATCCGAAATACACTCATGTGAAAAAGTAAATAAAATGGACAAATCAAAATCTGATCTGCGTTAAAACAGAATGTGATACAAGATAACAAACATCAGGCTAAGTTTACGTTTTGTAGTTTATTGTAAAGTTTAAATTAACATCATAATATATATGTGGAGAAAAAAAAGAAAGTCCAGCCTTGCATGTATCACCACCTGAAATATCTCAAATGAAAAATCACATTAGAACTTCTGGGTGAACCCGTCTTATCAAACATTTGTAGTGTGTGCTACCACCATGTCCAGATCAGCAGATCTCTCAGAGGCCTTTAGAAAGAACGTTTACTGATGCCAGTCACCCGGGAAAGAGATTTTACAAAAGCTCAACTGCAAATCAGCCACTCCACCATCTGTCCACACACATATATATATATATATATATATATATATATATATATATATATATATATATATAGTATACACACACACACATACACATGTATATATATATATATATATATATACACACACATATACATCTGTATATATATATATATATATGTATATATATGTGTGTGTATTATATATATATATATATTTGCAGTTGGAGATCCACAAAGGGAGAAAAAACGAATCACGTATCATAAAATAGTTTTATTCCTGAGCTTTCAACCCCTATCAGGGGTCTTCATCAGAGGATAATGCTTAGACTTACAAGAATCAAAGGCAATATATAGCAACACATTCAGGGGTGGGTGGGTGGAGGTGACTAAGTCCGTATGATCAAAAGGGGAGGGTTTATCGTTAAATTAAAGTGCACATGTCCTTCTTAAGTTGGCATATGCTGGGTTTATGTCCAAGTGTCTGTTGATGGCATTTTCATCTGATAGCCAAGACTCGGCCAACTCTTTTTTTACTGGCCTTAAATTTTACTTTCACGTTGTCCCAGTTGAATGTGTGTCTTGTCGATTTAGTATGTGCATATATATGTGTGTGTATTATATATATATATATGTATATATATGTGTGTATTATATATATATATATATATATATATATATATATATATATATATATATATATATATATATATATATACTGTATATATACACACACACACATATACATCTGTATATATATATCTATATACAGTATATAGATATCCATCCATCCATTTGCCAACCCGCTGAATCCGAACACAGGGTCACGGGGGTCTGCTGGAGCCAATCCCAGCCAACACAGGGCACAAGGCAGGAACCAATCCCGGCAGGGTGCCAACCCACCGCAGGACACACACACAAATACACCCACACACCAAGCACACACTCGGGCCAATTTAGGATCACCAATGCACCTAACCTGCATGTCTTTGGACTGTGGGAGGAAACCCATGCAGACACGGGGAGAACATGCAAACTCCACGCAGGGAGGACCCGGGAAGTGAACCCAGGTCTCCAGGTCTCCCAACTACGAGGCAGCAGCGCTACCCACTGTGCCACCGTGCCGCCCGTATATATATATATATATATATATATATATATATATATATATATATATATATATATATATATATATATAATGTTGCATAGTTTTACTGTCAAATAATGCAAAGGGTACGCTACATGTGTTTTGCTCTCATTTGGGCTCATCAGGCGTACACACTCACTGCTCCCCTCTCGGGGATTGAACCTCGGATGTCAGCATCAGAGATGAAGCCCCTTTATGCTGCGCCACAGCGTGTGGTTCGTTTATTTGAAAGCCTGTAGGTCTGGAGTAATTACATTCATTGCAGTCAGAGTCCCGACCTGAATTGTGTGGGTGGTTACCTACCAGGTAACGCTTGTGGTTGGTCTGCCATTCGGCACGGTGCCCTCTTCTATACATACACACACACATATATATATATATATATATATATATATAACCACCCATACAATCAGATTGTGACACAGACTACGAATGCCGTGAATATATATATATATATACATAATATACATATATATATATATATACATAGGAAGAGCTGTGTAGAGGACTGGACAAGTCATGTCTCATCCACAGCCTGGAATGACAGAAGTATTTCAGGGTCAAGGACTATATAAAAGAGTGTGACCGACCTTGCCACGTAATGTGTTGCTATATATTGCCTTTGATTCTTGTAATTCTAAGCTTTATCCTCTGATGAAGACCCCTGACAGGGGTTGAAAGCTCAGGAATAAAAAGTACTTTATGATACGTGATTCATTTTTTCTCCCTTTGTGGATCTCCAGCTGCATATATATATATATATATATATATATATATATATATATATATATATATATATATATATATAGAGAGAGAGAGAGAGAGAGAGAGAGAGAGAGAGAGAGAGAGAGAGGGGTGGTCCAGATCTAACTATGCAATGATTGCATTGCATTGTATTAAAAGTTGCATACTTAGATCTGGACCACCCTATATATATACACACACATATATATATATATATATATAGAGGAAGAGAGATTGCGAGAGACAGAGACAGATAGTAATATTAATAAAATATTAATAATAGAGGCAGGATGGATGCCTTATCTCTATTAAGCATAGAAGCAGATCTATTAAGTAAGATTAGTTTTGAGGATCCGATCAAAGACTCTGCAATTAGAAAAAGTAATAGAAAATATTTCAAATACAAATTAAAGTGGAATGTATACAACAATAAACATTATTTTCCATCTTACCAAAAGTTTTGTTTCATTTCAAAAAATAAAATTGAAGGCCTCTAAAGGTCTTACTCCAGCCCACTTTCCTTCACTAGTAAATTTCCAAACAGACTGCTGGCCACGTTTAGCTTTCTTTTGATTTTCTGTTTTCTTCTTCCGTCTCTCACTTTCCCGGACCATCTCTTCTGCCTGATGATCCTCACTAAGTAAACGCAGTAAATAAACCGACGTCTAGCTGGCCAAGTTCTCAAAGCGCTCGCCCGGTAGTCTGGTAGTCGCTGTGGTGTTTGAATGATCGGACCTTACAGGATTCGTCCTCCAGGTGGCAGCATTTGACTTTTGTTATCAGGTCTCCATGCCGTTGCTCGGAGTTCAGTCCACTGAGATGTCGGCTCCACTTTTTACTTTCTGCTTTTCACGTTTCACAAAAGATCCTGGACTATTTAAGGTTTAACATGAAATGATTTAGAAAAGAAAGGTACTAAAAATCTAATGGCTTTGTGGCTGGCCCTCACCTCAAAAGACATGTGCTAGGAGCCTAAAGGTCAGAAGGGTGGTCACTGCACACCGCACTCCCCATGGGGTCCCATGTTTTAAGGTCTGGCTGATTGGTGCGCAGGGTGACCCTGTGAGAAATCGCTTCATCAGCCACCCCTTAACCACCGACACTGACCTGGTGAGGCTCTTTTTTGTGGCTATCGTTTATTAAGGAGAGAGCCATACATTTTTCATTGCCAGATTTACCGTGGACGATATGGTGAAAAAGAAAAAGTCAAAACAAATCTTTTAAATATTAATTAATTTTATTAAGACATAATATATAAGAATACTGTTATAAAAAACAGAATATACTCAAAAGCTCAGCCATGTTTGGAAACATAAAACAGTGAAGTTGTCTTTAGCACTTTGTTACTCCCTATAATCATCTCTTCTGTGTCTGTTGTTTAATAAGATTCCCTCTGTTTGATCCTCATTGCTTTTTTTTTCCATTATTCAAGAAAATGAAAGCAGACAGATTGCAAAAGACACTATAATAGATAGATAGATAGATAGATAGATAGATAGATAGATAGATAGATAGATAGATAGATAGATAGATAGATAGATAGATAGATAGATAGATAGATAGATGTTAAAGGTACATTATAAAAATTGCTAGATAGATATGAAAGGCATTATATTAAAATAAACTGTGGGAGGAACAATATATGAGATGAATGTGAAAAGCACCACATAACTAATAGATCTGGAAATCTCACTATGTAAGAGACAGTTAAAGGCACTATATAACAAATAGATTATTGTGAAATTGACTATATAATAGAGAGATGCAGAAGGCACTCTATAATACAGGGTGGTCCAGATCTAATTATGCGACAGTGCGCCATTTTGGAATGCAGGGCAAGTGCTGCCATCTATCGGCAACAAAAAGAATTTTAAGTGAATTCTCTATGAGCAGGGCAGGTGCTGTGAATTCTCTATGTAATAAACTTAAGTTACAGCGTAATGAAAATTGCATAATTAGATCTGGACCACCCTATAGATATGAAAGCATTAAATAACAGGTAGGTGTGAAAGGCACTATATAACAGATATTCGTGACACTATGAGAAACAGATATATAGAAATGCACTATATATCAGATAGATTTACAAAACACTATATAATAAAAATAAGAGAATGGCACTATAAAAGTAATAGATGAAAAAGGCACTACATAATAGATGTGAATGACACTATTTAATGGAGAGACAGATGTAATTATGTGGATGTCATTATATAGAAAACAGTCAGATGTGCTACATAAAAGACAGAATGATGGACAGGTAAAATACACAATGAAATAAATAATTCTATAACATTAGAAATGCAGATTAGATAGAGTAAAGTAAAATGGTTATGTGGAAGGCACTATAAAATAAATAGATGTGAAAGGCACTATATAATTGATTAGTAGATGAAGTAGATATGATTTAATAAATAAATGTGAAAGGTACTATATGACAAAAACAGAAAGGTGCTTGTTAAACAGTGCGTGTGTCAAACTGGTGTGTATGTGGCACCAAATCCTAATCTCTGATAAGAAGGAAGAAGCAGACCAGAATTAATGTAGAATGACTCAATTAGCTGCTGAACTTTGCAAAGGAAGGATTCGTTACAATGGCTTTGCAGAGCTAAATATCTATATGCAGATAAATGAGTGTGGTTTCTGAAATAGAACAAATAAAATAACATAAAATAACTGTCACAAAAATAAAAGCCCACAGAATGCTAAAAACTAGTAATACCCAAAAAGGTCAGTAGATGGCGGCAGACATTAACAGAGCGCTATGACGTGCCGCCGTTGGCAAAGGCGCTGAATAAAAGTTTCCAAATACGTTAGCCCTGCACAGACTCGAACAAATCACTACTTAAACTGCCATTACCAAGTCTGTTCTCTAGAAGCTCTAATATATTAATAAAGAAACAACATTTCGGAGCGTACTTTATACAGTTTTAAACGTTAAACTGAAACACATTTTTGACATAAAGGGTTACCTGAATATGTCGTTAAGAGCTTTATCATTAATTGCAGAAAAACTGTTCTTTTTCTAATAAAATTACAAACAAAGCGTATAACATACATCAAACAGACGCACACAAAGTAAAAAATAACAAACAAACAAAAAAAAAACAAAAAAAAAACAGCCAGCGTTTCTGCGCATCAGACACAAAAATAACACCTGCGCATGCTCAAACATAACCAGTGAACGTGATGACGCTGAAGACAGCGTGCTCAGACTTTTGTACAGTGCTAAATAACAGATATTAGATAGATAGATAGATAGATAGATAGATAGATAGATAGATAGATAGATAGATAGATAGATAGATAGAATTTGGTATAGTAGGGAGGATTAGATAGATAGATAGATAGATAGATAGATAGATAGATAGATAGATAGATAGATAGATAGATAGATAGATAGATAGATAGATATGAAAGGCACTATATAATAGACAGACAGACAGACAGACAGACAGACAGATAGATAGATAGATAGATAGATAGATAGATAGATAGATAGATAGATAGATAGATAGATATGAAAGGCACTATATAATAGACAGACAGACAGACAGACAGATAGATAGATAGATAGATAGATAGATAGATAGATAGATAGATAGATAGATAGATAGATAGATAGACATGAAAGGCACTACATGATAGAGATAGATAGATATGAAAGGCACTATATAAGAGATAGATAGATAGATAGATTTCATTAGTACAACATCAGACAGGCAGTCACTCATTTCTATATTTGTCTCAAAGAAGCTCAGATGTTGCTCCTTTTTCCGTCCACTGCACTCCTGCCCCTCAATGACCAGGTCTGGTGGTCCTATTTGCAGGCTGTTTCAGAAGTTTCAAGTGCCGCCAGCTGCAGGCCTGTTGCTGCAGACAGTCGCTGGCTAATTTGGCCCCCCAAGTAGGAAACTTTCACAGAAGAGCAATTAGATGAAGAGGCTGACGTTCAATTTGATCTCCAGGGCTGTTCCTTCCAAGCTGCGTTTCATTTGTTAAACATGCATTCAGATTTGATCTTCTGCTCCAGATTTATTTGTTTTATGAAGAGTAAAAGAAGAAGAAGTAAGAAGTCATCGCCGAATGGTCTTCTGTTTTGTGATCTTTCAATGGTCCTCCGTCCCTGACACGCTGTTGCTGGCATTAGCAGCCGCGCTGACGAAGCCGACCCCCATTGACAAGAGGACCTTTTGGGGGACCCGCACAGCGTTTCTAGACACGAAGATATTCTTCAGGTTGGTTTGCATGGGACTGGCGATGTAATCGGCGCACTTCCCTCCCCCCAGGCTCGGCCCACACTCCACCTTGTATGAATAATAGAGAGAGCCGTGGTTCAGGGTGCAGAGAGACTCCTTCGGCCCCTGCTCAAGAGGCACGGTACAGCTGCCCAGGAGGTCATCATCCCACTTGTTGTCTTCATCCCAAACTTCAAACTTCAGCTGGCCTACCATTGCAAGACTAACATATCCCATATCGAACTGGCGGTTCCACCTGGGGTCATTTGTTTCCATGATCACGTTAGTGGTTTCGACCCGTTGGTCCAGAAAAACCTTTACAAAGGCGTCTGTTTGACTGTGGTAGTCCCCCCAGAGCCCAGTCGCCCTCTTGACAGTCACAGTAATCTTAGCGAGACCCTTTTGGGTGGGACAACACATGCAGTTGACCATATTGTTGCTGTGACAGACACAGTTGCATGAATCCCGTGCCGGACTTCTGCTTCCCACCGCACAAGCGCTCGAGCAGTTCTTCAGGAGGGCATTCTCCAGGACATAGTGGCTCACAGCTTGTCGTAGATTTTCTTTCAGGGGGCCTTTGAAGCGGACCAGACTGGACAGGGGCTCCAGAGAGTAGGAGATGACGTCTGGTTGGGTCCTGAGGCTTTCGAGCCACTCTTGATAAGCACTGGGTTCCGTGGATGCGGAGAAGAGCAAGTCGGGGCTGGAGAATTTGCCACCAAACACTTGGGTTTCACGATCGTTGAAGGTGTTGTGGAAGCTTTGCTGGGATTCGTCTTTCTTTTTGGACTCTTTGCAGTGGTGAACTTCACTTCTCATGTTAGCCTTGTCCCCGACAGTCGCGGAGGCTTCAGCATCCAGGCAGTCTTTGACGTCGTCCACGTTCAGACCTTTTAAAGCAGCTTTACAAGTCTGAATGGAGGTGACACTCCTGACCTTTCCTCCCAGTTGAACCTGGGGTGGAGAGAGAGGCAGAAGAAGAGGAAGAACTTAATGACCACCAGAAGCATCACCAAGCTTGGGACAAAAAGCACATTTGTGTAAAAACGGGGCAAAGGTGGTCAGCATAGCAAGGCAGAAAAATCGCCAGTGGTCTCCCCTGGACTTTCTCGTATACTCAGATATGGGGATGGATAGTTGAGGAGTTAACCGCAAGACAAGAATTATATTTTTATATCACGTCCATTAAAGAACCATCAACACCAAATCAAATTATGTTGAACAATTATTATAGAAGTAAAGTTGAATAAACCGGACTCTGCAGCTGCATGAATAAAGTACCACTTCCGGTCAGGGGCGGACTGGCCTTTAGGGCATTTGGGCAATGCCCGGTGGGCCGCAGACTCTGGTCTGGTCATGTGACGGCCGTTTCATGAAATAAATTTTATGTACTGGTTACTGTTTGACATTAAAATTAATTTTCAACACTACTAAACCTTATCTGTCCGGTACTACGATTTATATAATATACCGTATTACGTTATCAAGTTGTTTTAGTTGTACGTTGCAACGAAAAATTTGGTCAAAACTGCCTTTTGCCGATTTCTGTTTCGATACCGCTACATTTCGGTTAGAATATATTCATCCATCCATTATCCGACCCGCTATATCCTAACTACAGGGTCACGGGGGTCCACTGGTGCCAATCCCAGCCAGCACAGGGCACAAGGCAGGAAACAACCCCTGGGCAGGGCGCCAGCCCACCGCAGGGTTAGCATAGACATTATTGTAATTTATTTGATCTCATATCTAGTATTTAAATTCTTCAGTACTAATAATTCGTTTAGATTATGTATTATGCATTTTATTGTTCTCTGGACATCGGCGTGAGCGATAATTAGTGGTTTTCAACTGCGATTATTAGTATGATGAAATAAAGTTATAAAGCACAGGATAGGAATTTTTAAAATTAGGACGGAACATTTTTTAACAAGTTTATCGTTAAGTTAATGGAACATTTCAATCATATGAGGTTTTCATTATAACCTCGGTTATCATTTATTCCACCGTAAATGAGCAGTTTGACTATCGAGTTGAAAGTACTTGTTTCATACCTGTAACCACTTACTTTGCTTTAGGCCGCCTATAAAGATCAGGCTCTGCGTTGAAGAGAAGCGACGCTAAGAACATCTTGAGGCGCTCATGTTGATGTCGGTGGAGCTAAATATCCTATAGCCAGACTTGACAACAGCGGTATTGGTGATGATGTGGCGGCTAAAAACCGCGAACTGCGTAAGCTACTAGCCCAGCGGTCCTCAATCTGTGGGGCGCGCCCCCCCGAAGTAACAAAACAGGGGTCGTGAAGATGTGAGAAAAAGAAAACAAGAATCGAAAATCTGAAAGATACATCTATTGAAACCAAAACAAATTAACTTAAACTACATTCTGATACTAGAAAAATAAATATAGAGTTAGATAAATGTCGATAAAAGTTAAGCAGGTATAATAAAATATGCATCTATGATACAGTAATCCCTTGCTACTTCGCGGTTCACTTTTCGCGGATTTTATATGTAAGCATATCTAAATACATAACGCGGATTTTTCGCTGCTTCGCGGGTTTCTGCGGACAATGGGTCTTTTTACTTGCTTCCTCAGTTGGTTTGCCCAGTTGATTTCATACAAGAGATGCTATTGGCGGATGGCTGAGAAGCTACCCAATCAGAGCACGCAGTTAAGTTCCTGTGTGCTGCTGATTGGCTCAGCGACGGAGTGTTGCATTAACCAGGAAGTCTCATCTCACTCATTCATCATTAACGTGCTAATGCTTCAGGGGCCGTGTCCAAGCACCAACAGAAGATGCAAATGATTGCAGAAAAGGTAAAAGTTTTGGATATGTTGAAGGAAGGGAACAGCTACACCGCTGCAGGACATCGATTCTTTTTATTTAAAAAGGAGGAAAAGCATATAAGATCTACGGCCGCAGTGTCCTTTAACCAGGGTGCAAAACGAGTTGCAAGTGGACGTGATAAGGCAGTAGTCTAGATGGAATCTGCTTTAGGAATCTTTGCAACAAGGTCGACGACGTCATGACCGCCTACAAGCTGCTACGTGTACTTCGCTATACAGTAAGTGTAAACTTATCTACCGATTTCATATTGCTTAGCAGTTGTCCCTGTTTTTAATAGAGTAAACGGTGGGTTGTAAACAATACAGGGAGGGTTTAAAAACGTCCAAATACACGTTAAATAATTAAATAAATATAGTGTCCGTACTTCGCGGAAATTCAGTTATCGCAGTCGGCCTTGGAACCTATCTCCCGCGATAAGTGAGGGATTACTGTATATCATTAATTTCAAAAGAACAAATTGGTATTAGTGGGATCCTTTAAAAAAAAACGTTAGGGGGGGCGCGATTAAAACTGTTATGAAAACTCGGGTCGCAAATACTTAAAGGTTGAGAAACACTTCAATGAATAATAGGCCGAGCGGGCCGACCTCGTCACCTCACTCATTGAAGGATGCCCGGGCCAGTTTGGAGACCCAGTCCGCTCCTGCTTCCAGTTGATGGATTTGGCCCAAAAGTTAATACAGATCTACAATTTTTGTGTAACAACCACATGCCAAATATCATCCATCTATCTCGTTGCACTTCTTTGTTTACACACACACACGTACGAACACACACAGACATAATTCCAAAAAACAGTCAGGATTCATCAAAATCTTCAGGATGAATTCTTTCATGATTATTATACCCTCTCTATACTTACGAGAAAGTAAGAAGTAACACTCATAGCCACCACCAGAGGGCTCCATGTACAATTGTATTATTGTGGAATGAGTGGAAGTCACCAAGTTCAATATTGGTTAGGCTCACTCTCACACACTACAAAAGTCATGCGCGCACACACACACACACGCACGCACGCACACACACAGACACACACACACACACAGACACGCACACACACACACACACGCACGCACGCACGCACACACACAGACACACACACACACACACACACAGACACACACACACACACAGACTCCAGCCACACAAGCACTGATTAGGAGTGACGCTTGCAAAGCCTGTCACTCCTCAGTACTCCACAAAGGGGCTCACTAGCTGCGACTTGTTCAACACATGGGTGTCCCCAGATATAACGTAGACCAAAGGCTGACTCACCTTGATCCCAGAAAATATCCATAGACCTACGGCTACCATGGTCGTGGTGAGTAATCTCCACACAGAAAGGCTGCCATACCTTCACTGTGCCCCCAAGATATGAATAATGTGGTCGTGGCTATGCAACAATGAGTTGAAATGGTGGTGTTCAGGGCAGAGTGGTGGCTCTGAGGCTAAGGATCTGCGCTGGTATCTTGAAGGTTGCCGGTTTGAATCCCCGTCACCGCCAAAAGAGATCCTACTCTGCTGGGCCCTTGAGCAAGACCCTTAACCTGTAATTGCTCCAGGGGTGCTGTACAATGGCTGACCCTGCGCTCTGACCCCAAGGGGTATGTGAAAACTAACAAATTCCTAATACAAGAAATTGTATAAGGTGAAATAAAGAATACTTACTGTTCAGCAAACAGAAAAACTATAAAACAGCGCTATAATCACAAAAATATGTTTCTTCTTTTGACTGCTCCCGTTTAGCGGTTGCCACAGTGGATCATCTGTCTCCTTCTGTCTCATGTCATTTTTTTGTCATACCACCTGCCTTCATGTCCTCCTTCACCACACCCATAATCCTCCTCTTTGGTCTTCCTCTTTTCCTCTTGACTGGCAGTTCCATCCTCATCCTTTTTTTCCCTGATGTACCCCTCATGTCTCCTCCATCTCAATCTCGTCTCTGTCACTTTGTCACCAAACTCTCGTAGCTGTGTTGTCCTTCAACTCTCCTCATTCCTAATCCTGTCTACCCTCGTTACTCCAATCGAAAATCATAGAATCTTCAACTCTGACTCTTCCAGCTCTGCCTATCATCTCTTCATCAGTACCACCATCTCCAAGCCATACCACATAGCTGATCTCACCACCGTTTTATAGACCTGCCCTTTCACTCTTTTAGTTACTCTTCTATCACAAATCACTCCTGTCTCCCTTCTCCACCCTGCCTGCACTCTCTTCTTCACCTTTCTATCACACTCTCCATTGCTTTGGACTGTTGAACCCAAGTGTTTAAATACATCGACCTTCACCACTTCTGCTCCTTGCAGTCGCACCCTTCCACCGCCTTCCCTCTCCTTCAAGCACATGGACTCCATTTTACTTAAACTGACTTCAGTGTGGACCTCTGCATCTCCAGGTTCACCTCAACCTGCTGTATACTCGCACTACAGATCACAATGTCATTCGCGAACATCACAGTCCATGGAGATTAAAAAAAAAAAAAAAAATATGTTTAAATAACACAAATATGAAATAAAACTGGATAAACAATGTCTGGAGTAGACACTCGTGTGTGTGTGTGTTAATAATCTCTTTTATGCATCCCTCAAACTACAACGCTTTTTCTCCCACTCACGTTATCCTTAACTTTGTTTCAAATGAACATAATACTGAGTTTACTACAACGTTATATGTTCATTTGTTTCTAAATTATAGGCTACTTCTTATTTTTGCTACAACATTTTGTATTTTGAGCTTTTTCTACCTCATTTCTATCTTTCTCTTATTTTATTATTGTTGTTTCTGCTTTATAGTAGTTTGAAGTTATTACAATGCTCACGAGGAGCTAGTTTATTTTAAGCAGGTACTCCTATGTGGTGATTCAAACAAGACTTTTGGCTGCGATTTAGGTTTTGAACATTTTCTACTTCCATTTTTACTCCCTTATTTTTGTTGTTTACATTCTGTAGAAATGCAAAGTCATTGTTCTAGAAAGTCAATTCTGTTCATCTGCACATAGTTTTTTCCACGGGAGATACGTTACATCACTCATCCAAGTGACTTCCTCAGTCTCAGTTGACTGCAGGTTTCTCCAACCTTATAAACAGTACCTTGGCCTAATGACTGAATAGCACCATTGACTAACAATGGGCCGTGTGATCAGTGATATGCAAATTGTCCATTGATCAATGGCCATGAGTACCATTCACAGAGAGTTGCGGAATGGCTGCAATCACCGCATTGTAAGATGGTGAAAGATGTACCCTTAGGCCCCCTCCTCGGTTCAGAGATGGTCGTTCCTTTTTCACGTAAATGGCCTCCTTGACTCCTCGCTCAAACCAGCGTTCCTCCCTGTCCAGAATGTGCACAGTGACCACTGTCCTGTAGGTGTAAATAGACTGCGGATTCCTGGCCTGACGAGGTAGCTCTTCTGTGTTGTGCCATCCACTTCGCCAGTGGTTGTTTTGTTTCCCCGATGTATGTTTCACGGCAATCCTCTTGGCACTTAACTGCGTAAACTATATTACGCTGTCTGTGCCGGGCATCCAATCCTTGGGGTGGACCAATTTTTGCCGTAGCGTGTTTTGGGGTTTGAAAGCCACCGAGACCTGATGTTTTGACAAAATGCATCTCAGCTGTTGCGATACTCCTGACACATAAGGGATCACCAAAGGTTTTTGCTTAGGCAGCGGTTGTCCTTCCTCTCTCCTGGATTGATTTGCCATTGTTTTGCTCACAAGGATCTAGTTATTTTAAGCAGGTGCTCATATTTTGCTACACAAGACCAGGAAATTAAAACAAGCTCTTATGAACTTTTTGATTCAATATTTTGTGTTTTGAATGTTTTGAACCTTCATTTTGTTGTTTGGATGGGACACCAACCAGGAAAAGCTTGTTGCTAGAAGAGGTGCTGGCGAGGAGCAGGGGGCGCTTATCCTGCAGTTCTGTTTTTTGGATACCAATGCCCGTCAATGCAGTGATGGGGACACTGTGCTGTAAAAATGGTGCCATCTTTTAGGTGAGGCGTAAAACCGAGGTTCTGACTCTCTGTGATCGTAAAAGATCCCTGGGCATCCTTTGTAAAAAGTACTGTGTATCCTGATTGCCAGGCTAAATTGCCCACCACAGCCTAGTCATTCTGACCCCCAAATCATGCCCTGTCTCTAATCGCCTCTCTATCTTTCTCACTGCTTCACCACCTAGTAGCTCAAGTGTGGTGAGTGTACTGGCACAAAAATAACTGCCCTCACATCATCCAGGTGGTTCTTGTATAAAGCGCTTAGAATAATGAGAACAACGCTATATGAATACAAGGAATTATTATTATTATTATTTATAGTACTTTACAGTTATTGTAACGCTCATGATGAGCTAGTTATTGTAAGCAGGTACTCAATTTTTCCCACATAGGGCCAGGTGATTCAAACAAGTCCTCGTCGGCTTGTGCATAAGGGTTATGTTAAAGTTTAGGGACATTTTAGGGCTTGTGTGGGTATTTATGTCCCCCCCCAATCTTCTATTTCACTTTTAATATGTCAATCAAAGAAACTTCAGCAACACACATAGTTGCAAACATAAACTAAAATTCATTTTTCAACTGAGACATGACAACCAGTCTACTTTATTCAGTTAAATCCTTTAATTTCTAATGACATTTGGCCCCAGGTGGATTTTGTTTGATGGTTCTGCTTCAGATCTGACAGCCTTAGACACAGGTGAGATCTGATTATTTAATTTAATATAAGCTTGGACCCACAATTAGTAGAATAGAATAGAATAGAACAAGTAAGCCTGCAATTTGCTAGCGAATCGGAAATCCAAGAATAGCAATCAGTTTCTGTTCCGTCCGATATTTGGATGGATGACATATCATGGAAGGTGGGTGCGTCTGGGGAAATGTCATTTAATTAAATAAGCGTATCTGTACTAAAGCGGTTTCGTTTTGTGGAGACGTGATTCTGTTGCCTTTGCTGACACCGACTGCTGGCAGAGTGGAGCACAGCAAGTTTGATTAGAGCAAGTGCAGTGAACAGGTTGTGTTGTTTGGGCGCCACCTACTGACTCTGGGAAGCCGCTGCGTTTGCCACTGGGGCGTGCGCCACGGTGTAATATGCGCCTCGGTGGGAAGCCGCTGCGTGATGAAATATCATGGAGGGTATATGTGGTGGTGTGGGTTTACAGGTCGTAGCCATACGGGCTCGTGTTTGTATTACTAATCATTGAGCTCCCTCCATTTGGATACATGTCTCCTTTGCCTGTGCTGTGTCAAAAATGCGTTGTGGGCGCGCTCGTTCATTGTGTTTATCCATATGGGGTCGTTTTGTATTTCCATTAGTTGAGCTCTTTCATTGTGGGGCTGTGATGTCTTTGCTTCTGGTGTGTGTGAAGCGCGTTGTGGGAGCCTCCTGGCACAGTGGAGTAGAGCAAGTGTATTTTACAGGTTGTGTTGTGTGGGCACCACCTACTGACTCTGGGAATCCGCCGAGTTTTGGGAAGCCGCTGCGTTTGACTGTACAGGTTGTGTTGTTTGGGCGCCACCTGCTGACTTTGGGAAGCCGCCGCGTTTTGGCAGCGTTTGACTCTGGACTCTGGGGCGGGCGCCAAGGCCGCAGTGCGCATGCACTTTGGTGCGTCCGCCGTGCATAAATTAACTGTGGTTTAGTAAGATAGATAGAATAGAATAGAAAGCTTTTATTGTCACTATACCAGTACAATGAAATTGTAAAAGCTACAGCTATGGGCAAGAGCTAAGCTAATGTTAGCATTAGGGGAATATAAACAGCAGCAATTCTCACTACTGTCAGCCCCCTTGGCAGATAGAAAGGTCCAAATAAAACTTATTGCTTCCAAATCAGGAGAACAGTGTGTGTATAACATCTTACTGTTTGTACACCAGTTATTGTTAATATACATTGTAGAAGATCAGCCCGGCTACAGACAGACACACAGACCAACAATGTCCGACAACACACGTTTTATCTTTCCTTGGCACAGCATAATGCACACAGTGCACAAACCTCACAGTGATGCCCACTCCTTCTCTCTCTCAGTCCCCTCTCTTTCCTGACACCTCCACTCCTCTGCCTCCCGACTCGGGCTCGCTTGCTGGAGAGAGGCGGCCTCTGTTATACCGCACCCACAAGTGCTCCTCAATCAAGTTCCGGCAGCACTTCTGGGTGTGGCGAAAGTGCTGCAAACCAGGGCTCCGGAACTGTCCAGGCGCTCCCTGGTGGTGGCCATGGGCCCCTGCAGGGCTGAGCTTCTAAGCTCCAGTCCCATGGCCCTTATGTAAACCAGGGGAGCTGCCCTCCCGTGTCCCAGGGGGAGGTACTACTGGCAGTATGTCCACTCCCCCGGTCCTTTCCTTAAAAGGGCGTCCCGACCGGGCAAGGTCTCTGGGCCATCTATCACAACAGGCAAAGACCTCCAACTTCTCTTCTTACCGGATTCAAAGCAGAAGATTGTGCAGCCTACCAGCTGCCTTATGGTGTCTGGAAAAAGCGGGTGCAGCCAGGTTTCGGTAATAATTATCACACAACATTCGCAAACATAGAAGTTTGCAGCCACCAATAATTCCAGATGATCTAATTTGTGGACGATGGTTTTGGCATTTGTGAGGAAGATATTAGGGGTTTATGTGGCTGCTTCCTTAGCCTAACCAGTAAGCCTGCCCGGCATCCTCACTTCTGCTTACACTCATGATGCCATCTGCACCACCTCTCGAACCCAATAACAATCAAAGGAGTCCGAGAAAACCTCGTTATATCCTGTGGCGTGTTGCAAATCTGCTAGTAACTGCTTGTAATGTCTGAAATGTCCACCTAATACTAATTAAGTGTGTACGACTACACGGATCCATCTTAGCACACACCGTACATATTACATACACACACATTAGCACAACCAAACACTGAAACAGAGCCAAGAGCCGCTGTGTCCACTCATGCCACCATTCATGTAAGAATGAATTACCTTATATAAAAACATAACCAACAGGCTGAACTCGATGCTGTCTAGACAGCCATGAGCTCGGCATTGGTGCCCTCGGCCAGTTTACCTACCTGTTTGATGTAATGTGTGCCAAACGTTTCGATGACTTTTTCATATGCCTTCTTGCTGTTTTCATCGAAAACCTTCGGCAGCTTCTTCAGTGTACGCTGGAATTCGGGGTGAAGCTTTGGCTCTGCCACCACCCTGTAACTGTTCAAGCGAACATTGATGTTAAGATTTAAACAGATGTGAACTCATTTAAAGACATTGTGTTAAAAGAATCATCAAATAAGCAACTGAAAGAAATAAGAATGGCAAAGCCAAAACAAGTAACAGAGATTAGATTCTTGATGAAAGCTAAGCTGGAAGATCCAAAATTCTATACATTTTTTTTTGTCAAAGTGTTTCCTTTATTAGATAAATTTCATTGAATCTGTTAACTGTGCCGCCATCCTATATAGTGGCAGTGTTCAACAAGAACATGTGCTCACAGTTGGAAACTTGTTAAGGGTAAATTTCACAAAAACTTTAAGAAGTTTTTCTTCACACAGAGAACTATAGGTGAACATAGAATAAGATGCCCAGTCGTGCACTGGATAGTAGGACTCTAGGAACATTCAGAATTCCACTTGATGTTGTTTTGGGGGAAATAGGTGGGTAGGAGCTTCTTGGGCTGAATGGCCTGTTGTCATCAAAAGTTTTTCTAAGGTTCTATTGTTCTAACGTGACGTGTTCTTGCCTTGTGTCAGATGTGAACCACAGAATCAGCAATGGGTGTTGTTGCTGTAAACAACATGGTGGTGAACACAAAAAATAAGCAATTTTTTAAAATGTATTTCCGTAGCATCCACGGGAAAAAAATCTGTGCTGTGATGATGTAAAAATTTAACAAGAAAAAAAAATTAATTTTGTAGAAATGAAATTATGCAATGTGGTTCAAATAAGTTCCTAACAACTGCTCGATGTTTTCTGCTCACAGTCCACTTGGTTTTCTCACTTGCTTTGAGGACTCTCCTAAACTAGTCGGCAGAACCGATGGGGTAATTATTAAGAAATAAACTAGGAGATGTGTAACTTCAGGAAACAACACAAAGACAAATCAAGGGTTGAAATACCAGGAAAGGAACTGAAGTATCGATCGCCAAAGACAGAAAAGGGTGTAATAAAACTGCAGCCAAAGGATGGACCAAAAACAGTCAATACCGGTCAGGTAGTCTTTCCCAAATCAGTTGATTTCAACAAGTTGTTCTCCAAAATGTACCTGCCAAAGCTATTGTACCATGACCCTAAATACCTTCTGACTGCGACTCCCTGGTGTGCAGCTTAATAGATGAGGCTCAAGACCATCCACATGCTGGTACATCGTGATTACAACAGTTTTCACTCTCAATATGGAGAATCTAATTACCTGTAATATCGGCAGGACACTTCGTGGCTCGTGAAGGCATACTTGTCACTCTTGGACTTCTCCATCGTATATTCAGAAAGTTTCGACTGAGTTCCCCCAATCATGAGACGCCCTTCCAGTTCAGGTTTGACCTTGATGTTCAGTTCAACTTTCCAGTTGTTCTCTATGCTTGAGGTGCTGGAGCTCACCAGGCTTTCACTTGACTGATAGACCGTGCTGGACAACTTGTTATTACACAAGGGAGCCACCCGCCAGTCGATCATGGAAAGGGGCAGCTTCTGCATGGCATTGTCCATCAGGCTGTTCTTGCAGATGGTACAGGTCCGGTCCTTTTTCTTCCAGTCGTTGGTGTTGATCACATAGGAGCCTTTGCGCTGCATTTTGACCACATCAAAGCCTTCTCCCGCCAGGTTGTAACCTGGCACAAAGTCGGCTTCTTTGCATTCGTTGGGTGTGCCGGTTGTGCAACCATCCAGGTGGTTGATGCAGCAAAGAAAAATGGAAACCCAGGCCAGCAGGATAGATCCACCTGACCCTGGCACTGCCATCACTGAAAATGAACTTGCCTGGAAAACGTCTGGGAGAAAATGGCAGACTGCAATGAAAATAACAGGGAAAAATAATTAAATTAATATAACATAACAATTCAGGTCCACCAGGCGGTAATGAAAATAAGAGGAAATAAATATAGCATAACTTGACGTAATAATTACTATAATTTTGGTTCACCTGGCTGCAAAGAATATAAGGGGGGGGGTGACGTAACATCCTCTAATTTAGAGTCATGGGGTGCAGCCTATAATTTACTGGCAGCTCTGAAGGACCCCACTGAACCACAGCAAGAAACAGGAAAAGGTGGTTGCTAATTTATGGTGGCTGGGGGCAAAATCCTATCCACAGAATGACGTGACGTTCTGGAAAAACACACTGAACTGCCACAGCGATGTGAACGAGAGGAGTAAATAGATTTTACCGGTGGGCAGCCATGGAAAGAAAAAAAGAGAACGCGTAAGTGTGAACGCAGCTTTAGGGAACAACAGTCTCAAAAAAAACCTTCAAACCCCTCCCTCCATGACTTTTGTGTTTCGTGAAATCGCCGGCAAAAGCGAATTTTGCTGTAAATGTCGTGAAAATGTACACGGATTGAAAAATCAATCATCTGTTTTTGGTCACCACAAAGTCACCATGGAGAAATTTATTTGTCTCAGGGCCACTGGATGTGAACTCCGATATGAAGGATATGACAGATCTGGTGGAATGTTCCAGCAATAATCTCGATGTTATGTTGGAAGAAATCTTAGGAAAAAGGAACAAAACCACAGAGAACAAAACAAGCAAATCTGAGAACAAAAGCAAAGTAATTAAGGTTCTGCGGTGGGCTGGCGCCCTGCCCAGGGTTTGTTTCCCGCCTTGCAACCTGTGTTGGCTGGGATTGGCTCCAGCAGACCCCCGTGACCCTGTAGTTAGGATATAGCAAGGTTGGATAATGGATGGATGGATGAATGGTAATTAAGGTTGACCTGGTGGAAGCAAAGCACATGCTCTCAACTTGCACCGAATGATGTCTGTTGTCCAAGAAACTGAATGCAATGTGCTTCGAGATAAACATGTGGTGTCTGAAGATGGACACAGATGGAAAAATATCAGGATCGAAGGACTACCCAAAAAACTCAAAAGTCCCAATCCAGGGAAATGTTTAACTTTTTTGGTGAGAAGCCAACACTGAGATCTTAACTTCTTATCGCCTGCTCGTATCGAATCCCTCGAAGCCTAGAAGTTGAACAGTTAGATCCAAAAGTGCAAACAAACTCATGAGCTGAGCAAATTTCTCACCGCTGGCTAATCTGGGGGCTCGTTCCAGGATTACCTCAGGTGGGAAGGGTTGGGTGTAGTGAAGGTGATGTGGAGAGAGCCTGCAACGGAAAGCAGACGGCCTTGTAGTCAGAAGCCCAATTGGTCGCTAGAAGTAGAAGAATTCTCCTGTAGCTCGAATGTCAAAGACGGCAGTACACTGCACTTTGAATCCAGGAGCTTTGATTGAGGGGACACCGCACGAATGAATTTTCAGCTGGTGATCATCAACAGTTTTCTGTTGCTGTTATAAAGAAATCAAAAATGATCCAAGTGAATACATTTGTGTCCCCTCTTTCCCCTCAACTGCCCACACCTTCTATTCAACCTCAGGTGGCTGGTCACTGAAGCACAAACTTAGACGATAAGGAACAGAGAAACACTGCAGAGCCGCATGGTGAATCAGATGTCATCTCTTTCCAGTAATTAAAAGCAGCCCTGATGATTCCTGACTCTGCTTTGATGTGGAAGGATAAAAATAAAACAGGAGACCACAGAGAACAGTAGACCAGCAGAAGTCATGTGACTTTCCCAACTCAAATAAATTGCTGAAGGTATCAGACTTTTAGAACCCTCTAATAGGTCTAAACGCCTTGTTCTTGTGGCCAACCAAAGCGATTTCAGAAGAACGACTCATGCGGTTTTTAAAGGTAACGTCTCTTACAGCCATGCAGCTTCGAGAACAGAAACCTGGCATTCCTGGAAAAAGTAAACTGACCACAGAATCTGGAGAAGGCTTCAAGAGGACAGTCGAGCAAACACTACCAGCGGATATGACCTCCTTATCCGGGTTTGGACTTAACGTCAGCTCTGAAGAAGTAACACAATTTAGGCAAGAATTCATCATCTGGCCTCCATGAGATGCTTCAGTCTGCCAGCGTTCTTGCGATTTGGATGGAAGTGAAAGACCAATCGAGGGCAGTGCTGCCTGCTCATCCACAGAACTGGAAGGGATGTTCAAATATAAATAAGAATTTGATTCAATTCAGTGAAAATGTATCATTTTCTAGATGGTCACCTGGCACTTTTTTGATTATTTTCTTCATTTTAGCTATGGACTGCTAGAAAATCATCAAATGAAATGTCACCATCTGGGGACAGGACAGGCCATCAGACCTGGAGGTCAGACTGTGGATGCTATAAGTGCCGACCACAAGTAAAAAGAGGTGATGAACAAGGCCTGACCAAAGAACCAATGAGGGTCACGTAGTGGGATGTCGTATGTACTCGACAGTACCAGATAGTCAGGCAGTCATAATTGATTATTTAAAAGCAAACATTGTGGATTAGATACTTTCAAGAAGCTTTCAAGAGCAAAATCAACAGTCAGATCTTAAACTACATTCCAAAGAAGGACGGGCCCAATTTTGCATTGATAGCTCCAAGGACTAACCAAGACAGAGAACCAGATCTTCTCAGTGGTCCTGGACGTCAGAATTTAAGGACAACTTAAGAACAAAGATGCAGGCCTTTAATGACCTCTTGGGCACGGCCATCATCAGTGTGTCTGTCTGCAGAGAGAGTGTGGACCTCGTCGAGAGGTTTACTGACCTCAGCAGTGACATTCATGTCTCTGGTGACTCTTCCTATGAAGTCAGTAGACAGATTGGGACAGCATGGGGGGTCATGAGGTCACTGGAAAGGAGTGTGTGGGGCTTCTGATGTCTCTGCCAAGGATGAAGGTCCAAGTCTTTAGAGCCCTGGTGCTTCCTGTCTTGCTATATGGTTGCGAGACATGGACACTATCCAGTGACCTGAGATGAAGACTGGACTCCTTCATGTGTGTCTCTTCAGAGAATCCTTGGGCACCGCTGGTTTGACTTTGTGTTGCTCATGGAGTCCCGAATGAGGCACATGACCTGCATTATGAGGGAGCGTCAGTTACGACACTACGGCCATGTGGCTCGATTCCCAGAGGATGACCTGGCTCGTTGTTGAGGACTTGAGTGGCTGGACCAGACCAAAGGGGTTACCCATGTAACACCTGGCTGCGGCAGATAGAGGGTCATTTATGGAAGGTGGGACTGGACCACATGTCTGCCAGGGGGGTTGCCAACCAGGATCCTGAGCTGTTTTGTTGTATGGTGGGTGTGGCAACGCGCTGTACCAGTGCATGTGCCCTAACCTGACCTGAACTTGCTGGACTGTTAGAGCCAACAATTCAAATGTATTACTTGTACACCAACTACAAAACCTCTAAGCAGCCTTCAAGAGCAAAGCCAACCACACATCGATCAGAACTACCATTGCATTTCTTATGAAGAACCAGCCAGACTTAATTGTTCCAATGAGTCAGGAAAACCAACAGACATTAATAACATCATCGACATGGTGCTGAAGGTCAGACATTTGACATGTTGGCCTCCAATGGCTTTGGTGGATGATTATGACTACAACTCTTTTAAGAGATATGGGATTATAGGGTCTTTATCATCATGTATAAAGAGTAAAGTGAAGTTCTCATGAGCCAATCAAAGTGCAACGTGTCACCACAATGATTATATCTACCACATTTCGAAACTTCTGTCTTCTTCATCTGAAACATCTCAGGACGTTTTTGTCAATATATTGCTTGTTGCATTGTAGATTATCGTTGTAATTGTGACTGCATTACCTTCACAAATAAAACAGCATGTCAGCTTTGGCCCAAAAAGACAGCAGCCTGTGTGGCATTCACAGTTTGCTCTTCATCCCTGTGATGTCTGAGCTGGCAGGGCTGGGACAACATGAGGGCCGTTGGAGTTCAGGTGAGGAACTCCTAATACCTCAGAATGTGTTCTTTTCTATTCCCAAACGACTGGAACCCACCACAAAGACACGCCGAGGAAGGTCATCAGGAGCCAATGATACCCAGACCACCCAGCGAGGACCATGTGACAGAAGGGAAGCTATGCAATTAAACCTTTGCCCCCATACATGCCGGTTATGTGCCAGCATTTGGGTTTGAGCAAATCTCAGAGATGTTTATCAACTTTTATCTTTGACTGTCTTTCCTCCTTCCTCCCTCGTCTGTTCCTTGCAAGAGTGTCATGGAGAGGCCCTCAGATCTTGTGACACGATGGTACCGTTTTATCTTCTGATGAGGAGGTCTCCATAGTTACCTAACTGCTGTTGGATGATGCAACACATCTCATCGTTGATGAAGTAGAAAATCCCCAAATCGATTCAGTAGCACCTCATCTCCACTGCTTGAACTTCTTGCTGCAGTTCTGTTGTTAAGGTCCAAGGTTCACATACATATACAATAATTGCAATCTTAAGGTGACATTAAATCTGATCTGTTTGTTTCTCCAGTTTGGTCAGGACTGCTATTGTCTGTGCAGCCCCGGATATGACTTTAGTTATTGAACCCTCTTCATGGATTGTAGAACCCGGATACCCGATCTGGCTAATGGTCTACAACTCATGATCATGAGCTGAGATCTTCATTATGACTGGTTTTCCAGTGTTCATCATCAACGTACTCTCTTCCGTGTTGATCTTCATGCCATACATCAAAGTCGCGTCCTCCAGGCACTTCACCAGGTGGCCAAGCTCAGCTTCCCTTCCCACCAGTTTATCAATGTCAGCTTCAAATTGGTGATTTGGGATGATGTGCCCTCCAATTCTCACGGTACTTTGGTGATCTTTCAGGACATCAGTCATAATACCCTCAAGAAAATTGTTAAAGAGCATCGGTGGTAGAAAACAGCCAGCATTTGGGTTTGACCAAACATCACCAGGGTCCACTCCGAGATGTTGTCTATCCACTTTTTTCTTTGACTGTCTCTTTTCATTTTTCCGACATCTGTTCCTTGCAGGAGTGTCTTGGGGAAGTTCTCAGATCTTGTGGCACGGCCGTACCGTTTTATCTAACGATGAAGAGGTCTCCAGTTGCCCGACTGCTGTTGGATGATGCCAAAGATCTTCTTGTCGGTGAAGTACTCTGTAGCACCTCATCTCCACTGCTTGGATTTCTTGCTATCGAGGTCCAGGGTTCACATACGTATAAAATGATTGTAATCTTAAGGTGACATTAAAGCTGATCTGTTTGTCCCTCCAGTTTGGTCAGGACTGTCTATGCAGCCCCGGATATGACTTTAGTTATTGAACCCTCTTCATGGATTGTAGAACCCGGATACCCGATCTGGCTAATGGTCTACAACTCATGATCATGAGCTGAGATCTTCATTATGACTGGTTTTCCAGTGTTCATCATCAACGTACTCTCTTCCGTGTTGATCTTCATGCCATACATCAAAGTCGCGTCCTCCAGGCACTTCACCAGGTGGCCAAGCTCAGCTTCCCTTCCCACCAGTTTATCAATGTCAGCTTCAAATTGGTGATTTGGGATGATGTGCCCTCCAATTCTCACGGTACTTTGGTGATCTTTCAGGACATCAGTCATAACACCCTCAAGAAAATTGTTAAAGAGCATCGGTGGTAGAAAACAGCCAGCATTTGGGTTTGACCAAACATCACCAGGGTCCACTCCGAGATGTTGTCTATCCACTTTTTTCTTTGACTGTCTCTTTTCATTTTTCCGACATCTGTTCCTTGCAGGAGTGTCTTGGGGAAGTTCTCAGATCTTGTGGCACGGCCGTACCGTTTTATCTAACGATGAAGAGGTCTCCAGTTGCCCGACTGCTGTTGGATGATGCCAAAGATCTTCTTGTCGGTGAAGTACTCTGTAGCACCTCATCTCCACTGCTTGGATTTCTTGCTATCGAGGTCCAGGGTTCACATACGTATAAAATGATTGTAATCTTAAGGTGACATTAAAGCTGATCTGTTTGTCTTTCTAGTTTGGCTTCAGTTTGTCCAGGGCTCTTATTGTCTGTGCAGCTCTTGATATGACTTTAGTTATTGAACCCTCTTCATGGATTGTAGAACCTGGGTACCTGATCTGGCTAATGGTCTACAACTTGTGATCATGAGCTGAGATCTTCATTATGATTGGTTTTCCACTGTTCATCATCAACATACTCTCTTCCATGTTGATCTTCATGCCATACATCAAAGCCGCGTCCTCCAGGCACTTCACCAGGTGGCCAAGCTCAGCTTCCCTTTCCACCAGTTTATCGATGTCATCTTCAAATCTGAGGTTTGGGATGATGTGCTCTCCAATTCTCACGGTACCCTGGCGATCTTCGAAGGGCATCGGTCATGATACCCTTAAGAAAAACGTTAAAAAAGCATAGGTGGTAGAATACAGCCAGCATTTGGGTTTGAGCAAACATCCCCTGAGATGTTGTCCATCCACTTTTTTCTTTGACTGTCTCCTCTCATTTTTCCCTCGTCTGTTCCTTGCAAGAGTGTCTTGGGGAAGCTCTCAGATCTTATGGCATGACTATACCGTTTTATCTTCCAGTGAGGAATGGTGTTCACTCCAGTGCTTCACGGTATCCTGGAGATCTTCGTAGGGCATCGGTTATGATACCTTCTAGAAAAACATAAAAGAGCATCGGTAGTAGAAAACAGCCAGCATTTGGGTTTGAGCAAACATCACCTGGGTCTACTCCGAGATGTTGTCCATCCACTTTTTCCTTTGACTGTCTCTACTCATTTTTCCCTCATCTGTTCCTTGCAGGAGTGTCTTGGGGAGGCTCTCAGATCTTGTGGCACGACCCTACAGTTTTATCTTCTGATGAGGAATGGTGTTCACTCCAATGCTAACGGTATCCTGGCGACCTTTGAGGACATTGGTCGTGATGCCCTCAAGAAAAACGTTAAAGAGCATTGGAGGTAGAATATGGCCGGTTCACTTCGGTTCTCCTAAACAGCAGCAAGCTGAGATTTGCAGGTCTCTAAAGTCCTGCTCTCCACCACACTACTTGCTCACGTATTCCATGGGTTCTTTGCATGAAGAATAAATCTTTCTGACATTTTGGTCGAATCTCCTCTTTATGTGTCTCCATATTCTGGGGGTGGGGTCCACCGTACCGGTTCCGTCCTGACGCCTCTCCATCATCGTTTCGCTTAACCTCCTTCATAGCTCGGCCCTGAACTGCCCTAACTAGGTCTTGTTCTTTAAATAAAATCAAAGGAAACAAACATATTGCGTTATTTTCTCCCAAGTGTATTATCACTTCAGATCGGACTTGATGGTTTGAGGGGGTGCAGGACGTTGCTTTATTGATGTTTATCTGCTGTGGTGAACAACAACATAAAATTGCTGACTGTGGCTTTTTAACCATAGAGAGATTATATTCACAAAACATCCATCAGATATTTCTTCACTTTCTAGAAAAAAAAAATTGGGCAACCCACCAAACAGGATGCCCCCCCACATCTGAAAACAAGTGTGTTCTCCTTATAGCTGTGGCCCCTCATATCACGCACCCACTCCTAACATTTAACTACTGAATCCGACTTGATTTTCCAAATAAGCTTTCCACAATTCCCAGTACGGGGTCCTTGAACTGGGGTCAAATATCTGCATGCCAGCCTAGTGCCACCAGCCAGCCCTCTGTCCAGTACTCTGCGGTTAATGGTGCCAGCGGTGGAATGAGGCGGCACCTGACTGTGTGCCACTCCTGACAAGATTTGTAAGTTACAGCCTGGCTATGAGCTGCAGGGGAAATTCAAGAGAACATCTAAACTTCACCGCATGCCAATGTGCCACCCACCTGCCCCATTTATAGACAAACTGAAATAGCGGATACAAAGGGTTGGCGTCTCACTTTGTAAATGACAGATTAAATTTAAACAAACAGCTGCAAGCAGTGGAGCCAACGAGGTGAGGGGTCTACACCTGAGAGACGTCCGAGTCTCAGAACATGACTTCACGGACTCGGAAATTAACAATCGAGCTCAAGAGCCTGAGCAGCCCACCGGGCCTCTAATGGTGGCAACAACCCAATGAGTAAGCCATCAAGGCCGAGCTCTGTAAGAGAAGGCAGCTTCCTGTAAACAAAAAAAAAAAAATACACCAGCCAAGGTGAGAAAAAAGAGACAGACAAAAAAAAAAAAGAGACCCTGGTGAGCACGAGATGAAACGGCAGACGAAACCCACAGCTAAACGCCCTCAGAAACCAAGAGCAGCAGAGCTTTTCTGATAAGCCGTTCCCAAAGTCGCTCACCTCGAGATAAACTGTGCCTGAGAAAGAGACAGAGAGACATGGGGGGGAGGGGGGGCATGTAGCTGGGGGGGTTGTTTGTGGGTGCAACGCCAGGTCTGCGCCCATCTGGGCCAAATCAGGGTCACAACTGAGATGGACTCAGGAAAAGTTAGAAGAGCAAAAAACAAGCAAAACCAAAACAACGACTGGGGAGGCCAAAAGACATCAAAGTGAAGCAAGTGTGACATCCGCCGAGCTTCACCCAAACTAATCCACCTGTCACTTTCTTTCTTTCTTTCTTTCTTTCTTTCTTTCTTTCTTTCTTTCTTTGTGATGCTTATTGGGTCAAACAAGTACAACACACAACATTTTCTTTGTTCAAGGACAAATGAAGGCAGAATAAATAATTTATTTACCACTAGCTGTGCTACCTGTCTAAGACGGTTTGAAATCTAAGCTTTTGATGTACACCTCAGCACATTCAGAGTCAAAATTTGCACCGGAATGTATTTTGTAGGGTAGCGCTGCTGCCTCGCAGTTGGGAGATCTGGGGACCTGGGTTCGCTTCCTGGGTCCTCCCTACGTGGAGTTTGCATGTTCTCCCCGTGTCTGCGTGGGTTTCCTCCGGGCGCTCCAGTTTCCTCCCACAGTCCAAAGACATGCCGGTTAGGTGGATTGGCGATTCTAAATTGGCCCTAGCGTGTGCTTGGTGTTTGGGTGTGTCCTGTGGTGGGTTGGCACCCTGCCCAGGATTGGTTCCCTGCCTTGTGCCCTGTGTTGGCTGGGATTGGCTCCAGCGGACCCCCATGACCCTGTGTTTCGGATTCAGCGGGTTGGAAAATGGATGGATGGATGTATTTTGTAATGCATCTAGCAATAAAATGCACTGCATTTGTCATTCCAACAAGTGGCACATCACAACCATTTGTAGTAATAAAATGCATTTCAACAAACGTTTGTGATACGCCATCTGTTGAAATGATAAATGCAATGCATGTCTCAGATAGATAGATAGATAGATAGATAGATAGATAGATAGATAGATAGATAGATAGATAGATAGATAGATAGATAGATAGATAGATAGATAGATAGCATTTGGTATAGTAGGCAGGACTAGATAGATAGATAGATAGATAGATAGATAGATAGATAGATAGATAGATAGATAGATAGATAGATAGATAGATGTGAAAGGCACTATATAATAGATGGATAGATATGAAAATCACTATATAGATTAAGGCAGATGGAAAGGTAGGTAGATAGATAGATGTGAAAGGCACTATGTAATAGATAGATAGATACTGTATGTAATGCATTTGTCTTTCCAACAGATGGCACATCACAAACATTACCAGTGCTTTTGCAAATACCATACCAAGTGGCATTTACAGAAGCTCCATGTTTCTTACCATTTTGTTTTTTTTTATTATTATCTATTATTATATACTGCCTTTCACATCTATCTATCTATCTATCTATCTATCTATCTATCTATCTATCTATCTATCTATCTATCTATCTATCTATCTATCTATCTATCTATCTATCTATCTATATAGTGATTTTCATGATCTCCTTTAATTTATGGAGCACCTTTCATTTGTCTTCTCTTTCATTTTCTCAGCACCGTCTATATCTATCTCATTTCTATAGCATTCAGATGCGTTCAAGAAGTTCAGTTTTTGTTCATGCTAGCGCTGAAATGGGCAAGACGCTTGATGTAAACAAGTCCAAGTGTGACACACTTGAGGTGGTCCTGGTTGCGCTCCATTGAAAGGTCAGAGGAGGATGGCCTGACTTGTCTAATTGAGCAGAAAGGCCTGACCTTCCAGCAGATGGGCACCAGCAGATGACCAGTGCAGTCAGCGAGGCTCCAGAGGGTACGTGACCACCAGAACAGGATGCCTGAAGATTAGAGTAATGTTTGCCCAGGTCAGACCTGGCAGTAAACCACATGAATGTCTGTGTCCATCCTGTCATGTGCCAGGGGTCTATTCTGAATGTTTTCTTTGCACACTTTGGGCAGCTGAAAATGAACTCACTCTCGTCTGAGTGCCACAATATACCTAAGCATTGTTGTTGACCATGTGCAGCCCATAATGCAGACAGCGTGCCCATCATCAAATGAATGATGCCAACCTTCACAAAGAACACTCCATCTCAAGCTGGGTTCATACACACGACAGAGACCCCTATTCAGTCCAATGGCCTATAAAGGCCTAAGTACAGCAGAACAGCTTTGGGATGAAGTGGGCCTGCAAGCTGGCAACATGAACTACTGGATGAACTGCATGACGCTATGAGCCAGCATGGACCGAAAAACCTGAGGAACAAAGAACTTCAGCTCTTCAGATGGCAAAGCTGCAGGCAACTTGCTACCAAACAGGTGGACCCATAGGTATGGCTGGGAGGACATTTTTGTCCCCCTGCCTGAAATGTATGACAGACTCCAACTGACTGATCACAAAGAAAATTAGGATTCATGTACCTTATTACCCCCATAGCAAGACCCCCCCCCCAAAAAAAAATAATGAAAATCTGATTATGTCATTGGATGGACCTAACATGGTGGACACCGAGAGGACAACCCAACAAACTGAAGACCCCAGTCCTAAACACAATGAACCCACCCACAGAGATCTGCTGAGTCAAGGCCTCAGATCAGTCACAGACATCATGTGTACCTGAGCCTGCGGAGACGAAAGAACCTTCTAGAAAACAAGCTGCAGGGTCTTCAATGCGGCACAGGGGTTCAGATTCCTAAGGCTCAGAATATCAAAGGTTCACTCACACGACGAGCATTCAGTTATTATTGTTATTACTAAATTACACAGATAATCAGATACATGTGACATGTGAGAGGCACTATATAACAGAATATAATAATAATTAGAATAATACTAGGGGGGCAACCCCCCCTGGCACCTTCAGCCCCCAACCCCCATTTGCAGCCAGAATATTAGTAAGGTCTGTAAATGTACAAAAGAAAAATTATTATTTATTGGAGTCAAAATCACAAACTTCTATAAATATATAAAAGAAAATTAATTATTATTTAATGGAGTAAAAATCATGAAATTGGAGTATTCCCGTTAAACTGAGGTCCACTACGAGTATTTACAAGAGACGAAATAAACGATCTGCTCGTTTTAACTGACATTCTTATAGATAAAACAAAAACTTTTAAAAAATGACTCATTTAAATAAAAGGAAAAAATCACCAAAGTGTACACTGGGACACCGCAGTCGACCTTCAAATAACTAAATCACAGAAACACAAACACTGCTGTTCTGTTTAATAGTTTGTTCCTGTGACAGAAAATGTACTCGATCAAAAATAAAAACCACAACTTTCTTGATATTTTTTAGTTTTTTAATTTAAAAACTCAATAAGAATCTGAAAATCTAACACCATCACATTAAAGTGATAAATCGATAAATTCTGAAAAGAATGATACCAAACATATATATGTAGGTTTTAAAATAAGCCTGATTTAAAGAGTGACAAAAATCGTCACATAAAATCGTCACATAAAATCGTTAGGATTTTATATATAGAGAGTAGATGGTAGAAGTGAAAGGTGTTATAGAACAGATATATAGATACACGTGACAGACACTATATGATAGATAGATAGATAGATAGATAGATAGATAGATAGATAGATAGATAGATAGATAGATAGATAGATAGATAGATAGATAGATAGGTGTGAAAGGTGCTATATAATAGGTTTTTAAGGACATTTTTTTCCCTATATACAGAGTACAGTGCTTTATCTATCAAGAATATAATGACCTTCCTGTCTAGTTATCATACAGAGCCTTTCATGTCTGTCTATCACTAATCACAATGCCAGTGAGTGACAGCATGTTGTATGTTCATTAGCACATGCAAGTTATAATTTCACTGTACTCTGTACATGGGGCAAAAATGATTCCAATAAATCTATTATATAACACCTTTCACATCTACCCATCTATCTATTATATAGTGCCTTTCACATCTGTCTATTTGTTATATAATGCCTTTCACATGTATCTATGTATGTATTTATTATATACAGTAGTCCCTTTCACATCTACTTATTATATAATGCCTTTCACACTTATGTATGTATCTATTTATTATATAGTGTCTTGCACATGTATCTATGTATGTATTTATTATATAGTCCCTTACACATCTATCTATTATATAGTGCCTTTCACATCTGTCTATTTGTTATATAATGCCTTTTACATTTATCTATGTATTTATTATATAGTATCTTTCACATCTATCTTTGTGTTTATGTGTGTCCTGCGGTGGGTTGGCACCCTGCCCGGGATTGGTTCGTGCCTTGTGCCCTGTGTTGGCTGGGATTGGCTCCAGCAGACCCCCGTGACCCTGTGTTCTAATTCAGTGGGTTGGAAAATGGATGGATGGATGGTATTTATTATATAGTGCCTTTCACATCTGTCTATTTATTATATAATGTCTTTCACATGTATCTATGTATCTATTTATGATATAGTGCCTTTCACATCTGTCTATTTATTTTATAATGTCTTTCACATGTATCTATGTATCTATTTATTATATAGTGCCTTTCACATCTGTCTATTTATTTTATAATGTCTTTCACATGTATCTATGTATCTATTTATTATATAGTCCCTTGCACATCCATCTGTCTGCTCGCTAATCAAGGCTCTGGAGGGTGGTGAGGTGCTGTTTGTCATTTCACACAAGCAAATCAGAATCTCACTGTATTCTGTAAGGTGGGCCATAATGACCCTATAAACCTTTTATGTAGCACCTTTCCCACCTACTGTATCTATCTATCTATCTATTATATAGTGCCTTTCATATCTATCTATTATATAGTGCCTTCCATATCTATCTAATCCTGCCTACTATACCAAAATCTATCTATCTATCTATCTATCTATCTATCTATCTATCTATCTATCTATCTATCTAATTCTGCCTACTACGCTATCTATCTATCTATCTATCTATCTATCTATCTATCTATCTATCTATCTAATTCTGCCTACTACGCTATCTATCTATCTATCTATCTATCTATCTATCTATCTATCTATCTATCTATCTATCCTATAATAGCCCCTTTTGTATCTGTACATCGCTCATCATGCAACCAGAAAGTGGTTTGGAGTCACTAGCTTATTTAACACATGCATGTCACAAGTTCGCTGCCGATGTGACAATAAGGACCCTCTCAGCCCCCTCACACTGAATTTCAGTCCGGCCAGACTGTAACGGCGGAGGCCTGACTATAAGCAGCACAGGTGGGCCATTGTGTCAGAGTCTATTGGACTTTGGGGAGCCCCCTCTTTGACTGCATATTTGTTGTTTTGTCGAGATTTATTATTATATTCCTGCCCACCTGACATCGGTTCCTGCTGGTTCTCATACCCACGATGCCATCCATCTTCCTAGCCTGCTTCTCCATTGCAGCCCCCCCCCCAACCAGGACTCTATTAAGTGTAATTCTGCTCTCATTAACGGTGGACATGTGTTAATTGGAGGTTTTTGTTGTTGTTGTTGTTTTTTTTTAATTTCACCCAAGGCAGACCCTCATTTATTTCGGTCACCAGCACATACCCAATCCTAGTTGTGCCCCTGTATAGCGCCTTTCTCAGCAAACACTCTTCCAAAGCAGCATCAATTTAAATCAACAGTCAAGTCCTTCTCCACACACACTTCAGCTGTAATACAGTTGGTCACAGTCTCCATCAGGCCATTTTTAACACATTGTGGTTTTCACACGCCATGCACTGGCAGCCGCTGGGCACTTCTTGGCTGCTGATTCTTTATCTTTACTCAGTCCAGAGTTCAAGTTATTACTATGAAAGCAATGGGCACAAGGCGCACAGTTAAATGGACACTTCAGGTTTAACTTTGTAGAAAAAAAAAATTAGGCAGCCCACCAAAAAGGATGGCCCCCCCACCTCTGAAAATAAGTGTGTTCTCCTTATCGCCGTGGCCCCTCATATCACCCACCCACTCTCAACATTTAACTACTGAATCCGACTTGGTTTGCCAAATAAGATTTCCCAGTATGGAGTCCTTGAACTGGAGTCGAACATCTGCATGCCAGCCCAGTGCTGCCAGCCAGCCCTCTGTCCAGTACTCTACGGTTAATGGTGCCAGCCGTGGAATGAGGCGGCACCTGACGGTGTGCCACTCCTGGCAAGATTTGAACGTTACAGCCTGGCTTTGAGCTGCAGAGGAAATTCAAGAGAACATCTAAACTTCACAAGTCCGAGCACCGCATGCCAATGTGCCACCCACCTGCCACATTTATAGACAAACTGAAATAGCTCGATTACTGCTGGCAGGTTGGTTGTGCACGAAGTAGAGACCACGCTGAACAAGACATCTGTCAATCACAGCGTGGCAAACAATGCCAGCCTAGAAGTGCCCATCAGCCTAACAGAAAATATATATTATATTAAAAAAAAAAGCAGAATTAACCGAATAAAATTCGCATGAACAACGGGAGAACACGCCAGCCCCACTGAGGGCACGACAGTTGAAAATCGTTCTGATGTCGTGTGGCAGCATCACGATGACCACAAATACAAATAAATGACGTTGATGTTAACATTCAATCTGTCATTAGAATTAGACTATATAATAATTAGAATTAACATTCCTTAGAAGGCTGGCGTCCTTCAACATCTGTAATAAGCTGCTGCAGATGTTCTATCAGATGGTTGTGGCGCGCGCCCTCTTCTACACGGTGGTGTGCTGGGGAGGCAGCATAAAGAAGAGGGATGCCTCACGCCTGGACAAACTGGTGAGGAAGGCAGGCTCTATTGTTGGCATAGAGCTGGACGGTTTGACATCTGTGGCAGAGCGACGGGCGCTGAGCAGACTCCTGTCAATCATGGAGAATCCACTAAACAGGATCATCTCCAGACAGAGGAGCAGCTTCAGCAACAGACTGCTGTCACCGTCCTGCTCCACTGACAGACTGAGGAGATCGTTCCTCCATCACATTATGTGACTCTTCAATTCCACTCGGGGGTGGACTCTTTAATTTAATATTGTTATTATCAGAATGCTGCTGCTGGAGTATGGGAATTTCCCCATAGGATTAATAAAGTATCATCTATCTATCTATCTATCTATCTATCTATCTATCTATCTATCTATCTATCTAATCCTGCCAACTATACTATTTATCTATCTATTATATAGTGCCTTTCATATTTATCTATTATATAGTGCCTTTCATATCTATCTATCTATCTCTCTATTAGCGCAGCACTCGGACACTCCCATCAATCGCACGGATTGTATTCTTCATCTCTCTAACCCTCGCGCCAGTGCTTTAAATCCTGCCACGTCTTTATTCAGCTGCAGTTTCAGACATCTTGCTGTGGTCTCCATCCGTTTTCTGCAGCAGCTGTCTGCAACATCGCCACGCGTCTGACTGAACTGAAGGTAAAATCTTCGTCTGACTTTGAGGGTCAAATGAACGCGTTTCTGTCCGGTTTGACCGCTTCAATGCAAATCTTCAGGAGATTCCCCCGTTCGATCGCGCGACAATGACCAGGAGCTAAGGGTCAAAACGAGAGGAGCTCAGCGAGCGTCTCACTTACCAGTCCGACGGTCCACCGCGCTGCCCAGTCGCTGCTTTGAAATTCACAAAATGACGCGCAGCTCTGCGCTGCGGTCGATTAAAGAGGGTCGCACTTTCCGGAACATGGCGTGTCATTTTGAGGATGATGACAGCAGCACCTGTGGTCAGGCCTTCAGTTTGTCACCTCTCGCAGCTCAGTGATTCATTGTTAGGTTTTCATTGCAACGTGTCGGGGTGTCAGGAAACGGTTTAACGGTTCGGGCGGCAGGGGGTCTGTCAGACGTTGCCCGCGGTTTTGGAAACAGCTTGCTGTGGTCAGTTGAACTCCAACCCACCGCTTGCTCCACTGCTGCATTGTGGTGAACAAGCCGGTATAAAGTGACTCCCCCTTAGGAGAAAACTGCGTGAGGAGGACCGGGAGGCAGCACTAAGCACTGCGCCACCCTAAACGAACATATCAAATATTCCATTCTGATTTTCATGTCTACATTTCGGTGGAGTTCTGCTTATTGACAGGGGGCTATGTGGAAGGACGGACCCAGGGCTCCCGTTTAGGACGTCCAGTTCTGCATTAAGAAATGTTGGTGCCTTCCGCATTAGAATCGGGTGCAACGCAGCGTGACACTGACTGATACATTTTAAAATGTGCCATCCCGCACAACGTTAGCGGTGTTAGGATGCGACAAGGCTGGATTGAGCCCCCCCCATGGACATCTAGGTGAGGCACACGTATACAGTCATATGAAAACGAAAGTGCCCCCCCGTGAAATACTTTTTTAACATTTACCAGGACCACATAGGGGTGGTCGATGCTGCCATCTTTCTGCCGAATGGGGCCGAGTCCCCTCGGGATGAACAGGACGGCAGGGTGAGGATACTTAGGACTTGCTTAGTGTATTTAACTCCATAATAATAATAATAATAATTCATTACATTTATATAGCGCTTGTCTCAGTACTCAAAGCGCTATCCACACAGGGAGGAACCGGGAAGCGAACCTACAATCTTCCACAGTCCCCTTACTGCAAAGCAGCAGCACTACCACCATAGAGCCCATACCTCTGATGGAGAAGCCCCCGTCAGTGCAGGTCGATGTCACTACAGTGTCCTGGATAACGAACTACCTAAACGACAGACCACAGTTTGTGCATCTTTAGAACTGGTAATGGCACCCCCGGGGGTTGGGGGGGTCTAAGGTGGGATTATGTTCACGGGGAGCTGCACTGGCGCCGTTCCTGTTTAGCGTGTACACCCCAGACTTTAGATACAATAGCGAATCATGTCAGAAATCTTCTGATGATACAGCCATAGCTTGATGTATCACAAGCGGGCAGATGAAGGAATACGAGGGCACTAGTAGAAACGGGTTGATGCTAAGGAGTTTGAGGAGCGGGGGACTTTGATGAGTGGTACAAACTGAAAACCCTGTACTCTTCCCCCAGGTCATATTACCAAAGGAGCCAGACAGAGCTGCCACCCATCCCCTCTTCTATTTACCCTCTCTCTTGAACCCCTGGCTGCTGCTATCCACCCCCTCCAAATGCATTTTGCCAATTCATATTGATAATGTTCCCCACAAGGGCTCCATGCATGCTAATAATATGTTTAGACAATATGGCAATTCCCTGACGTTGATGAGAAGCTGCGCTTTCATCTTGGCAAGCCTTGGCCAGAGGTCACCTTCTACTGCGCTGCAGCAGCACACCCAGCATGATTAGAGGCCCTTGTATGCATTTCCATTACGTTAAAACATACTTCTTTACGTCAATCAGCACAGTCTGTAACACATTTATGTTAGTCGTTCCATTATATATCAATTGCTAATATGGGGTTGAAGTTCATCACGCGAGGGGTTTACATGATGAACGGAAATTTATTTCTGATCTTATTAAGTGCCTGTTTTGAATGTCCATTTCTTGTTTCAAGAATTTTAAAGCGTACTGCATCCAATTCAAAGAAGTTAAAAAATCTCCACGTCTTTTCTCGATGCCATCTTGGTTTTGTAGTGTGTTACCATTTTGTGAACTTTCTTCATCGCGTTGCCATTGTTACCCCCCAGCAGAGTGCAGTGCATTTTGTCATCAATGTAATGGCATAAAAAGGTCAACGCGTTACACACGCGCATCATCCAAAAATTGGCTAAAAATACATCACTAATGGCACATCCAGGCGTTACTCCGGCCTTGTGCCCGATACGCGCTGGGAGAGGCTCCCGCCGCCCTCACGATCCTGCCCTGGACAAGCTGGTTAGGAAGATAGATAGAGGGATGGATTATTATTATTATACCTACATGAATTGATTAAAGGCTGAAAGATACTGAGGACAATTATAATGATATTATTATCATAGCTATTATTATTAAAACATTATTATTATTATCCAGGTCAGGGCCGGATTTATATGAAAAGAGGCCCTAGGCTATTCCACTTATGAGGCCCTTTCACCTTCCATTTTTAAGTTTGTAAATTACATGAGAGATAATAAAATATGTAATACGCGTTGATCTTAACCAATACATTTTTATGTTTGTTTATTAGTCATATGCGTAGAATTTCTCCTTATTTTCGGTTCAGTGTTTTAGTGTTCACTGTTTTTAGAATAGTATAATTTTAATTTTGCTAACAATTTGAATGTAGGCCCCTCTTGATCTTGAGGCCCTAGGCTGAAGCCTAGTTAGCCTATAGGAAAATCCGGCCCTAATCCAGGTGTTGTTCCTGCCTTGTGCCCGATACTGGCTGGGAGAGGCTCCAGCTGCTTCCCACAATCCTGCCCTGGAAAAGAAGGTTAAGAAGATGGATGGATTATTTTTTTTATTATTGTACCTACATGAATAGATTCTTCTTCTTCTTTCGGCTGCTCCCGTTAGGGGTTGCCACAGCGGATCATCTTCTTCCATATCTTCCTGTCCTCGTCATCTTGCTCTGTCACACCCATGACCTGCATGTCCTCTCTCATCACATCCATAAACTTTCTCTTAGGCCTTCCTCTTCTCCTCTTGCCTGGCAGCTCTATCCTTAGCACCCTTCTCTCTCCTCTGCAAATGTCCAAACCAATGCAATCTCGCCTCTCTGACTTTGTCTCCCAACCTGAGGTGACCCTCTAATGTCCTCATTTCTAATCCTGTCCATCCTCGTCACACCCAATGCAAATCTTAACATCTTTAACTCTGCCACCTCCAGCTCTGTCTCCTGTGCCACCGTCTCCAACCCATATAACATAGCTGGTCTCACTACCATCCTGTAGACCAGGGGTGGGCAAATTCATTCCTGGAGGGCCGCAGTGGCTGCAGGTTTTTGTTCCAACCCAATTGCTTAATAAGAAGCACGTATTGCTCTAGAAACACTTCTGCTTCATTTTAGTTATCTCCCTCGTTAAGATTATGAACCCTTATTGCTTATTTAAGTCTTAAACAGCTGCATTCTTGGTTTTTAATTGCTCCTTATTAACAATAAGATCCATCCATCCATTTCCCAACCCGCTGAATCCGAACACAGGGTCACGGGGGTCTGCTGGAGCCAATCCCAGCCAATACAGGGCACAAGGCAGGAAACAATCCCGGGCAGGGTGCCAACCCACCGCAGGACACACACAAACACACCCACACACCAAGCACACGCAGTAGGGACAATTTAGAATCACCAGTCCACCTAACCTGCATGTCTTTGGACTGTGGGAGGAAACCCACGCAGACACTGGGAGAACATGCAAACTCCACGCAGGGAGGACCCGGGAAGCGAACCCAGGTCCCCAGGTCTCTCAACTGCGAGGCAGCAGCACTACCCACTGTGCCACCGTGCCGCCCTAACAATAAGATGCAAATGACAAAAGAAACCAGCAGTTATCCATTCTGCTTGTTACCCTTTACACCTGTGTGTATTTATCGTGCACTATTTGGTTTAATTAAATACTTGGAAGGAAAGAGAAGTGAAAAAAGTGAAGGATTGAGAATTACCCATCCGTTTTACACTTCAAAGTATTTGGATGATATCCTTAGAATGGAAAAAAAAAAATCTAAGATACGAGAATGACTTGACATAGCAGAGTTAAAGCACTAACAAGCCATGAAATGTAATTATTGGCAAGGATTGTTTTCTAATTAAGCAACTGGGTTGGAACAAAAACCTGCAGCCACTGCGGCCCTCCAGGAATGACTTTGCCCACCCCTGCTGTAGACCTTCCCTTTCACTCTTGCTGATACCCGTCTGTCACAAATCACTCCTGACACTCTTCTCCACCCATTCCACCCTGCCTGCACTCTCTTTCTTCACTTCTCTTCCACAATCCCCATTACTCTGTACTGTTGATCCCAAGTATTTAAACTCATCCACCTTCATCATCTCTACTCTCTGCATCCTCACCATTCCACTGACCTCCCTCTCATTCACACACATGTAATAATAATAATAATTCATTACATTTAGATAGCGCTTTTCTCAGTACTCAAAGCGCTATCCACACAGGGAGGAACCGGGAAGCAAACCCACAATCTTCCACAGTCTCCTTACTGCAAAGCAGCAGCACTACCACCGCGCCACCTGTGAGGACTTGTATTCTGTCTTGGTGTTCCTACTGACCTTCATTCCTCTCCTCTCATATCTCCACCTCTCCAGGGTCTCCTCAACCTGCTCCCTACTCTCACTACAGATCACAATGTCATCAGCAAACCTCACAGTCCATGGGGACTCCCATGGTTTGCAAAAACCTCAAGTAAACTTTTTTTCACGTTGTAATTATGGGGTGTTGTGTGTAGAATTCTGAGGAAAAAAATGAATTTAATCCATTTTGGAATAAGGCTGTCACATAACAAAATGTGGAAAAAGTGGTGCGCTGGGAATACTTTCCGGATGCACTGTAAATCAACACGGATACACTGTTTGGCAATATGCGTGTAATCTCAAGATGTGGCGCTGCCCTCAAAAAATGGACGTATTTGGTTAAGTTTTAAGGTTTCTCATCACACTGGGACTCCGGTAACCTTTACCTCCATTATACAACGTAAGAGCCAGCTAGAGTTTATCTAAAAGATAGATAGATAGATAGATAGATAGATAGATAGATAGATAGATAGATAGATAGATAGATAGATAGATAGATAGATAGATAGATAGATAGATAGATAGATAGATAGATAGATAGATAGAAAACATGCTTCACTTCAGAATGAGAATTAATGTGCCAAACTAGTGAGAAGTTACGCAAAATGACACAAATTACTGGCTAACTAGAAAGATTACAATATGCAAGCTTTCGAAGGCAACTCAGGCCTCTTCTTCAAGCGAGAGTAACATCAAAAATGGAGTTCTCTGTGCTTATACAGACATTAGGACACATACAGCACTGAAACACCTTCAGGTGAGACATCTTACAGGGGGTATAGAAAAGAATCCCCCCCCCCACTTTGAAATATTCCCATTTTTTTTGCTTTACAGCCTTAAATGAACACACACACACAAACCAATATTTCTTCCCAGCTTTACTTATTCAATGTGAAAGATATCACAGATACAGTTCAGAAAAATTATAAAAAAATCAAAAACAAGACCTACTGAGATTAATAAAGGATCAGCCCCCCAATGTCAGTGTCATTTTGTTGACCCCCCTTTTGCTTTAATGACAGTCTTGAGTCTGTTGATTCTTCTCTATCAGCTTTGCACATCTAGATTGGGTAATATTTGCTCCCCACTCTTCTTTACAGTTTAAGTTCGGTCACATTGGATGGTGAGCGTTGGTGGTCTGCTATCTTCAGATCTTTCCACAGTGTGATTTAGGTCTGGGCTCTGATTGGCCACACCAGGACATTCCCTTTTTTTTTCCTTCAGCCACCGGGTGGTCCATATTGCTGTGTGTTTCGGGTCATTGTCGTGTTGAAAGGTGAACATTCTGCCCATCTTCAACTTTCTGGCAGAGGGTAGCAGGTTTTCCTCCAGAACATGATGGTATTTTGCCCCATCCATTTTTCCTTCTACCCTAACGAGAGCCCCAGGCCCCCCACAACAGGATGTTGCCCCCTCCATGCTTTACTGTAGGTATGGTGTGTTGTGGATGGCGAGCTGCATTGGTGTACCGTTTGGTATCGAGGCCAAATAGTTTGATTTTGGGCTCATCTGACCATAAGACCTTTTTCTACTTGGCATCAGAATCTTCAAGATGCATTCTAGCAAAGCTCAAACAAGCCTTTATGTGGCCTTTCTTGAGAAGTGCGACCCTCCTGAACAAGCCACAATGGTGGAGCGCTTGCACACCATTAATGACCACTCTGTGCCATAAAATCCTGTAACTCCTTCAGGGTGGCCATTGGCCTCTCTTACCATTTTCCTCTTTGCTCTTCCATCCAGTTTGGAGGATCCAGGGAGGGTCTTAGTAGCAGCAAACACTTCTTTATGATGGACTTTACTGAGCTCCTTGGGATTGATAAAGCCTTTGAGATGTTTTTGGTCTCCATCTCCTGCCTTATGTCTGTCCACAACTCTATCCCTGAGATCTTTTGAAAGTGGCCTGCCACCCATAGTCACTTGTGTGCTGTCAGTGGCACTGCCATGGAAGGGAATGAATGGACCAGGAACAGCTTCACTAATCACACTTATGACAATTGATCACTGGTGGAAGGAAGCCAGTAACCGTAATGGGAATGGTGGGCAGTGACACCTGATTGAGTTTAGGGGGGGGGGTCCTTTAATCTCAGTAGGTCATTTTTTTTTTTTTAATTCTTCTGAACTGTAGCTGTGATATCTTTCACTTGGATGTTAGAGATTGCATTGAGTAAGTAAAGCTGGGAAAAATATTAGTTTGTGTGTTTTCATTTAAGGCTGTAAAGCAACAAAATGGGAATACAGTAATCCCTCACTTATCGCGGGAGATAGGTTCCAAGGCTGACCACGATAACTGAATTTCCGCGAAGTAGGAACATCATATTTATTTAATTATTTAACGTGTATTTGGACGTTTTTAAACCCTCCCTGTATTGTTTACAACCCACCCTTTACTCTATTAATAACAGGGACAACTGCTAAGCAATATGAAATCAGTAGATAAGTTTACACTTACTGTATAGCGAAGTACACGTAGCTATATATGACGTGATGATGGTGATGAATATGCTGCGCAGTAAAAATGATGACGATGAAGGTGATAATCCCCTGAATGCAGTAGCAGGAGCACGTTAATGCTGAATGAGACTTCCTGGTTAATGCAGCACTCCGTCGCTGAGCCAATCAGCAGCACACAGGAACTTAACTGCGTGCTCTGATTGGGTAGCTTCTCAGCTATCCACCAATAGCATCTCTTGTATGAAATCAACTGGGCAAACCAACTGAGGAAGCAAATACCAGAAGTAAAAAGACCCATTGTCCGCAGAAACCCACGAAAAATCCGCGTTATATATTTAGATATGCTTACATATAAAATCCGCAAAGTCGTGAATCCGCGAAAAGTGAACCGCGAAGTAGCAAGGGATTACTGTATTTCGAAGGGGGGATTCTTTTCTATACCCACTGTACATGTCGCCTGAGTTGCCTTGAAAGCTTGCATATTGTAATCTTTCTAGGTGGCCAATAAATGGGGTCACTTTGCTTAACTTCTCCTACGTCCATAATGGCCAACACGGTACAACACCCTGGTACTACTATGCTAAACTAATACATACCACGATTGCGAGGAAATAACTTTGATTTGAGAAATTTCAAGCTTATTCTTTAGGACTCTTACTTTGTATTCTCATTGTTAAAAGAGGACTGGTGTCTTTGTTACAAACCTTCAATCGTTTACTGAATTACGTTTCACCTCCTGATCTCCTTCTTAGAAGACACCCTGCCTGCCTTCTCCATTAAGATCTTCTGCACCCGTGTAGCCCTGCGGACATTCCTCCCATCACCGGCCAGTTCACATTTTTACTGGTTGTTCTCTTTAGCACTGCTCTCTGATTTTTGCCAGCTTTTCTACTTGTCCTCATTAGACATGTCCTGATTCGACCTGTTCTTACGTGCAAAGCAAAATGTATGTAATCATTTAAAATGCTTTCAAACTGCAAATGAAATTAAGTGCTGTAATTTAAAGGTAACATTAAATGACAAAACAACGCAGACTCAAAAACACAAAAACACACAGCAAAGCCGATTTAACGCCTGCCCCGACAAACAAAACACCCGAAGAAAAACTCTCCAGCGGTACATCGTGGAAGACTTGCAATGGAAGTGCAAACTGTTCAGAACCTTTAATGATTAATTAAAGATATTAGAGAGAAAACTCTTTTGAGGTTTTAAACATCATGACAGGTGCAAGGGTGAGAAGCCCACCCTCCCATGAAACGGCTGACTTTGGTCTTGACCGCTACAATGCTACAAACTTTTCCATTTCCTGGAAACCCGATGCGTACTTCTAAAGCAGCTTAACAATACGTGGAATTGGTGATGTGAAGGAAAGTTAAAGGTGTCAAGACTGCTGGCCATTTACAGGAGACACCCAACAGGCCTGGCCATTTCCATTGAATTTCTCATTTTCTTCGTCACCAATAAAGAGAGACCATGTTTCACTTTCAAGAAACCCACTATGCACTTCTTAAGTAACATACCACCATGCAGGGGTGGGAAAGTGTGAAAATATTAATGAAGCCGTCAGAAGGGGAGTGTGACCCACTTCTGAACGAACCCTTGAACGAAAAAAGAAGCAGTTAGGAAACTCTGAGAAGGGATCATCTCAAGAATTTAAAATTGTCCATTTAAAGTATAACTTCTTCTTTCGGCTGCTCCCGTTAGGGGTGGTCACAGTGGATCTTCTTCTTCCATATCACTCTGTCCTCTGCATCTTGTTCTGCAACACTCATCACCTGCATGTCTTCACTCACCACATCCATAAACCTTCTCTTGGGCCATCCTCTTTTCCTCTTACCTGGCAGCTATACCCTTATACTCTCAAATTGGGGTAAGCGTATAATTTATAATTTAATTTCAAATAAGCACCCACTCAAGAGTTTCACAAATGCTCATTTCCGGAAAGCACTTGTATCATGCAAAAAGGAGTGGGCAGAAGTGAGTCACTTCAGGATGGGGACACCAAAAACCATTTCAAGCAGCATCAAGAGCAAGACAGAAACCAACCCTGGACAGGGTGCCAGTCCATCAGAGGGTCCGCTCGTACACAAACCAACACTCACATCTGGCCTGTAACAGACAAGGGCCGAGGGAAAGAGCCTGCTGCTCCATAACAGGCACTCTTATAGGTACAAATGGCATCTCATGTTTTCTTGTGTAAACATGACTAAATAAAGCAACCTTGAACCTTGAACTGTCACTGTGGATCCCACAATTCATACTACTGAGCCTCTGATTTTCCCTCACAAATCCTTATAACCCAGTTTTAGCTTACCAGGACGCACTTCACAACGGGATTACTACATTATTTTATTACAGTTTTGTCTATCATGGTGCCAGAGAGTTGCAAGTTGGTTTGGTGTGCAAGCCGAACTTCACCGTACTACGTGAATGTGGCAATACTACAAGAGTTCTCCTTCAGCTACACTCGCTAAAAGGGTTGTTCTGTAATTAAAAGTACCCGAGGTCGAGTCCACCTGCTGCTCTCTCTGGGAGGATGAGCAGCCAAGAAGGGGTCCAGTTTAGAATTGACAATGAAGCTTGAACATCCTTGGGGATGAAAGAGAAAACTTAAAAGTGCAGCAATAATAAAACATATATATATAAAAATACTTTTTAAAAACCACGCTTGTATTAAGTTAAAAAGTGTACTAAAAAGTAAAAAATAAGTCTCTCATACATCACTCGTAAAATAAAAGCGTGGGCGCTTTTGCTAAGATTTTAACAAGAGTTTGTGAATGTTGATTGATGAAAAAGTCTTGTGTTCTTATTTTAATATATATATATATATATGGTTGAAATAGTTTACTGTCAAATAAATGCGAAGAGTACACGACACGTGTTTCGCCCTCATTCTGGGCTCATCAGGTGTACACATTCCACTGCACTCCCTCTCGGGAATCGAACCTCGGACGTCGTAACCACCCACACTATCAGATTGTGACACAGACTTCGAATGCCGTGAATGTAATTACCCCGATCTACATGCTGTCAAATAAACGAACCACACCCCGTGGCGCAACGTTAGGGGCATCGCCTCTGACGCTGACGTCCGAGGTTCGATTCCCGAGAGGGAGTGCAGTGGAGTGTGTACACCTGATGAGCCCAGAATGAGGGCGAAACACATGTCGTGTACTCTTCGCATTTATTTGACAGTAAACTATTTCAACCATTCTATGATCTGCTCTTCACAAACTGAGGGCACCGTGGCGGATGTTAGCAGATTGCTGGCCAACCACAAAGCGTTACCTGGTAGGTAACCACCCACACTATCAGATTGTGACACAGACTTCGAATGCCGTGAATATATATATATATATATATATATATATATATATACACATACACACAGTGGGTACGGAAAGTATTCAGACCCCCTTCAATTTTTCACTCTTTGTCATATTGCAGCCATTTGCTAAAATCATTTAAATTAATTTTTTCCCTCATTAATGGACACACAGCACCCCATATTGACAGACAAAAAAAAGAATTTTTGAAATTGTTGCAGATTTATTAAAAAAGAAAAACTGAAATATCACATGGTCCTAAGTATTCAGACCCTTTGCTCAGTATTTAGTAGAAGCACCCTTTTGAGCTAATACAGCCATGAGTCTTCTTGGGAAAGTTGCAACAAGTTTTTCACACCTGGATTTGGGGATCCTCTGCCATTCCTCCTTGCAGATCCTCTCCAGTTCTGTCAGGTTGGATGGTAAACGTTGGTGGACAGCCATTTTTAGGTCTCTCCAGAGATGCTCGATTGGGTTTAAGTCAGGGCTCTGGCTGGGCCATTCAAGAACAGTCACAGAGTTGTTGTGAAGCCACTCCTTCGTTATTTTAGCTGTGTGCTTAGGGTCATTGTCTTGTTGGAAGGTAAACCTTCGGCCCAGTCTGAGGTCCTTAGCACTCTGGAGAAGGTTTTTGTCCAGGATATCCCTGTACTTGGCCGCATTCATCTTTCCCTCGATTGCAACCAGTCGTCCTGTCTCTGCAGCTGAAAAACACCCCCACAGCATGATGCTGCCACTGCCATGCTTCACTGTGGGGACTGTATTGGACAAGTGATGAGCAGTGCCTGGTTGTCTCCACACATACTGCTTAGAATTAAGGCCAAAAAGTTCTAGCTTGGTCTCATCAGACCAGAGAATCTTATTTCTCACCATCTCAGAGTCCTTCAGGTGTCTTTTAGCAAACTCCATGCGGGAGTTGGCCTTAACTGCGGTATGTGTGGAAACAACCAGGCACTGCTCATCACTTGTCCAATACAGTCCCACAGTGAAGCATGGCGGTGGCAGCATCATGCTGTGGGGGTGTTTTTCAGCTGCAGGGACAGGACGACTGGTTGCAATCGAGGGAAAGATGAATGCGGCAAAGTACAGGGATATCCTGGACAAAAACCTTCTCCAGAGTGCTAAGGACCTCAGACTGGGCCGAAGGTTTACCTTCCAACAAGACAATGACCCTAAGCACACAGCTAAAATAACGAAGGAGTGGCTTCACAACAACTCTGTGACTGTTCTTGAATGGCCCAGCCAGAGCCCTGACTTAAACCCAATCGAGCATCTCTGGAGAGACCTAAAAATGGCTGTCCACCAACGTTTACCATCCAACCTGACAGAACTGGAGAGGATCTGCAAGGAGGAATGGCAGAGGATCCCCAAATCCAGGTGTGAAAAACTTGTTGCAACTTTCCCAAGAAGACTCATGGCTGTATTAGCTCAAAAGGGTGCTTCTACTAAATACTGAGCAAAGGGTCTGAATACTTAGGACCATGTGATATTTCAGTTTTTCTTTTTTAATAAATCTGCAACAATTTCAAAAATTCTTTTTTTTGTCTGTCAATATGGGGTGCTGTGTGTCCATTAATGAGGGAAAAAATTAATTTAAATGATTTTAGCAAATGGCTGCAATATGACAAAGAGTGAAAAATTGAAGGGGGTCTGAATACTTTCCGTACCCACTGTATATATATATATATATATATATATATATATATATATATATATATACATACATACACACACACACACACACAGTAGAGTCTCGCTTATCCGACATAAACGGGCCGGCAGAACATCAGATAAGTGAAAATGTCAGATAATGGGAAGTGTTAAGAAAAAGCCTATTAAACATCAAACTATGTTATAATTTTACACATTGCGAGCCTAATACAGTGGAACCTCAGTTCACGAACATCTCTGAACACGTACAAATCGGGTTATGACCAAAAAATTTGCCAAACTTTTGCCTCTGTGCACGACCACACACTCAGTATAGGAACAAGCCAGCTTCCCTTTCGGTTTGTGCGCACCGATGATTTCCGCATTTGTTCAGTCTCTCCCTGTGCAGCATTAGAGAGAGAGAGACACACAGACAGACACATGCATGCGCAAGAGAGAGAGAGACGCACACGCGAGAGAAACACATGCACGCGCGCGAGAGACACACGCACGCACACACGCGCGAGAGAGACACACACACACACACACACGTGAGACAGACAGACGTACGCACGCACGCGCGTGCTAGAGAGAGACGCACGCACACACACACAAACGCACGCACGAGAGAGACGCACGCACACACACACACACACACACACACACACACACTCACGCACGCACGCACGAGAGACACAGACGCACGCGCGCGAGAGAGACGCACATGCACTCACACACACACGCGCGCGCCAGAGAGGGCCAGCCACATAATCCACTGTAATCATGTTTTACAACAAAACAACAGAAAAATTCAACTGAAAAAATGAACTTCGCAACAAAAAATAGATTACGCTCACGCTCGCAACTTGCAGTTCTTGTTGCCGATTGATGCGTTTTTTTTCTTCGGTGGGACGTCGGATAATACAGAATGTTGGATAAGCGAGACTCTACTTTATATATATATATATGTTGTCACACGCGTGTTTAGGAGACAACAAAAGGGCTGGAGTACATGTAATTCCACGCCGGACCAGGGGGTGGCGAGGTGCACTAATTCTCCCTCTCGATCTTTTGCAGACCATTCTAGGGAAATCCCGCCTGGCTCTGGGGCAGCCAATGACGTCACTTCCGGTCCTGATGACATCACATCCTCTACTGGCCTTTAAAGCTGCCATCTTATGTATAATGATGCAGTTCTGTTTTAGACTCTGTTGTGTGAACATGTCTGTTCTTTGGAATCAATTTTGCAGCCGGGAAAAATTATACGGGTGGCTGCCCCAACGTTTCTCAGCGCCTTATGGTTGTTTTTGTGACAATATATACCACTGATTCACTCATCATGAAATCTCCCGAACCATGAGGACTTGAAATTTGTAATGTAGGTTACCCTTGGCCCATAGGTGCTCGCTAAGAAACGGTTTTAAAAATTTTGTGGTTCAAGCACGTTCTGTCCATATGTCTGTCCGCTTTTTATGAGAGAATTACTTAACAGATTTAGATCTGGTTGTTTTCTATAGTTTACTTGAACTTTCCAGTTGATTTTGCAACTTCTCTCATCGCGCTAAGTACCATACTTCGCTTGCGGTACCGATGTATTTATGCAAATCCAGCAGAGTGGCTGTGGGCCGAGAGCAGGGGTGCAGGGCCTTCCTCATTCACTCGCCAGCCTCTGTTTGAGTTGGTCTACGTCTCACCATGTGTTGGAGTGCACCTTGCCTTCGTTTAGCTAGTGATACCTGTTTGTTCAACAGACATTATCATCTACAGATTGTTAAGGTGTAATGTTTGATGTTTTTGAGAGAGAGATCAGAGCTCCATGTGTTTTAGAGAGTAGCTGCTGATTGCAGGAATTATTACGGCAATGTGCTTTCCCGTCAGAGCTGAACACGATCAGATAGCGTGGCAACATCCATCGATTTTTAAAGTTTGTCTTGTTTCATTACTATGTGGGTGAAGCCACGGGGTACAGCTAGTTAAGACATAATAGTGTGGACGTAATCTCAAGTAAGTGGCCAAACGGGCTACTATCTATAAAGGGGATTTTTCTGCAACAGTAGCAACCTCTGTTAGCTGCCCGATGTGCCATCATTCTGGTTAAACATTCACCTGAATGATTCTGGGTAACAGTGACATTTACATTTGCTGAGGAATTCACTGAGGGAGTCTTCAACCCTAAATGGAATATCAGTAATGATACAAGCTTAATATCCACTGACACCATCTCAAGTAGGATATGTGGCTGAAGCTTAGTTCCCACAAAGACAAATACATTTATAAAAACTTTTTTTAATTCACTTTGGCCTCTAATCCACGATGTAATATTTTTGACCACCAAAACCTAGTATTTTCTATAATACTCTCCCTTTACGTGTAAAACAGAAAATGTCGGGTTCCGCATAGCAAGTGTGGATGTTAGAAGATGAAGCTTTTAAAAAGTATGTAGTGTGATTCTCATGTGATTCAGCCACCAGCTTCAGTTTTGCCGTGATGATGCCCTTGGTGATCTTGCTTTTCTCATGGGGATTTTTCTCCTAACTACCGTGCATCGACAGAAGGGAAATGTGATTTGAAACAGTTAAATATTTTGCCCGGACTCCTAGTCTGTATTTTTTCCATGGCTTATACTCATATTATAACCTTTAAAAAACAGTTGTATACTGTCTAGCCAGACAAAGAAACCCCCTTTAGTGCTTTTCTCAGGTGTTCTTTGTACTTTTGACTTTTTGATTTACTTTGATTATGATTCATAAGAAAACACTGCTCTTTGACAATAAAGGAAAGATTTACATGGTTTTGTCATTCCACACCAGTGTGAATGGAAAACTGCGGAGGCACAAATTTACCTTGGTTAGTGTAGACTAAGCCTCAGTCCTGCCATGTTGCTCTCATTGGACACCAGAGACGAAAACTCGAGTCCTGTCACCTGTAAGGAAAGCAAAAATACAACTAATCAAGTCAAAAAAAGATAAGAGTGGTTTCAACTGGCATGACTAAGTGGTCTTTCGACAGTTAGGGTATCCTTTCTGTGACAGGCCGAGTGTACTTGAGCATTGCGACACATGCATTAGCTATCAAGGAAGTGGTGGCTATGACCTATTAAATTTTTATTTTATTTTTCCATGAACAATACAGGCTGATGCTGCAGCCTTTTTTTTGTGATGAGATATGCCTAACCCCTACCTCCAAAATAGTCACTAGTGAATCCCACAGAACGCCACATTGAAATCTGAATTCCTATCTTTCTTATGATTTTATTATAGAATTAAACTCAATCCTCCATGGTTGGTACAGGAGGTGAAGATTTTTAAATGTCACACCCAGCCATGTCAGAATGGATGGCTGAACAAACAGCTCGGCTGTCGATATCACTCACCTCCCTCCAGGAAATGCTCCTCAAGTAGCTTCATGCGGCACCAGATTTCTTTGCTTCACTGCCACACTTGGTTACGCTGCTCAGACCTGAAATGTGTTCCAGCCAAAGTACAGTTAATAGTTTCATTTAGAAGCCATCAACATGAAGGTCAGGTTTCTATTGCATGAGCGTACAAATGTACTCTTTTTATTCTGATATGCATACATTTTACCTGCGGGTACATTACCGACGAAGTCCTCCATTAAACAAAGGTGTTTTGTCAAGAAAATGCATTACAAATAAATAAAGATGAAGGAGTTAAGCATAGCATATACAAAGGGAGAGCAGCACAGTGGAATTTTTCAGTTCATTGTTCAATCGAACATTTGTGTCCTTGACATCCTGCTCATACAAAATCTCCCAAATTCACCTCCAACATAAAATAAAACAATCACACATCTTTGATTAAAATAATAATAATAATAATTATATTTCATTGGGCAACCAGAGTTTAAAGCATCCATCAAACTCTCTCTTTTCATGCCATTCATTTCTCCAGCAATGATTGTTATAGCAAAAAATATTTATGATCAAGAACTTAATAACGAACATGTCACAATGTCATACTGAGAGTGACCTTTCAGTGCCCACAGAGTCAAGTTAGGTCACCTTCTCTCATAATTCTCTCAGTTTCGATTAGTCCCTCAACATCAGCATGCACCAAAGTAAGAATTTCTTTCACTTTAACTTTTCTGGCAAATTCTTGCAGCTTTAGAGATTTTCCATAATCCCTCTCAAAAGCCACCTAAACAATTTTGTACCCCACCCACCAAATGCTATGACAAAGAAAATCCCACGCAGTTAATCACATTGAGGACAATCAACTCTATTACAGTAATTCTGGGGTTCATACTGCCCCCTAGTGTTGAATAATAACGTATCATTCTTTCTTTTTCCCCCCCAACTCTCTTGCCTAGATAATTCTCCCTTTCTAGTGTTTCACATGAAAAATACAAAAGGCACGACTTTTAAGACATTATTGCTTTGCCATTATGTTTTGAAGCATAAATGATTTTTTTCTATAAGTAAAAAAAAAAAAAGTCACAGGTATTTGTTTTTATAGTTTCTGCTTCCATTGTGAACCTGGAAACTTTTTCTTAAATGGAATTCTTCTTACAAACAAGTCTTAAGCAGCTAATCAGTGTTTCTTTCTTGAGTCATTCCACAATTGATAGCTCTGAAATTCAGAGTATGAAGAGAAGGTATAAAAATAAAGTCAAAACTAACATTTTCTGCAACAGCATATGATGGAACAGGACTGTGGGGTATGAAACTACAATTATTTTTTTCATCCATTCATTTTTCTTCCTAACTTACATTGACAGTGGGTAGGGGGCGCCCTAACGATATGCTTTATCTTACACTCCCGACTGACTGGTTCACTTGGGCTCCTCACAGTGTTTGCTAAAGTCTTCAGTCACTTTATGGACTTCAACATCCTCCCACTGCACTTCGGACGCCTTGTCCAGGTACACAGCGGTTGCAGTGGCTAAACTCTGGAAGGTGCTAATGGAAACTGGGATGGCGGTGGTGATTCCAGCCTGTGACTGGACCAGAGGCAGATGGTTGGTGGCATCAGGTAGGATGTCTAAGGACCCATCCTTGTGGGTTTTTTCATGCTTGCGCAGATAGGCCGGGAATAGGAAACCTTTGCCGCAGAGGGAGCAGGTGTGTGGCCGTTCGGTTGAGTGGATCCTTTCGTGCTTGCGAAGCCCAGCCTTGTTAAGGAATGCCTTGCCGCACGTGTTGCAGGTGTGGCTTCTTGGCTGGGGGTGTGTCTTTTCGTGCTTCCGCAGCTCTGCCAGAGTGCTGAAGATGGCACCACAGTGAGCACAGGAGTAAGTTGCCTCCGTGGAATGGATGCGCTCGTGAGACCGTAGAGAGGTCCAGACATCGAACACAGCATCGCACTGATCGCACGAAAACTTGCCGCCATCTGCGGGGGGTGGGGTCTCATCCATGGGGGCCGGTTCATCCAAACTGACCAATGCTACTTCATTCCCACCTGCTGATGTGGGGTCAGCAATTAGCTTGTCGATGACATGTGTCCTCTCATGTTTGCGTAAGCTGGACGAGACGACAAAAGCCTTACAGCACAGGTTGCACTTGAAAGGTCTCTCTCCGGAATGAACCCGCAGATGCTTGTTTAAGCTGGAACGTTCTGGGAAGGCTTTCCCACACTCAAGGCAAGAGAAGGGTCGCTGACCACTATGAACCAGCATGTGGCGCCGGAGATCCCAAGAAGCCACAAAGGCTTTATCACAGTTCTGGCACTTGTAAGGTCGCTGCCCGGAGTGGATTCTTTGGTGGACTGCCAGGTCAGCCGGCTGCCGGAAACGTTTCTCGCATTTGTCGCACTGATAAGGCTTAACACCCGAGTGAGCTCGCTGATGCCGGCGAAAGCTGGAGGGGTCAGAGAACATCTTGCCACACTGGGGACAGAGAAACGGCTTTTCACCAGAATGCGTGCGCAGGTGGCTCTGATATGAGGAGAGTTGGGTGAAGTCCTTGCCGCACTGCGTGCACTTGTATGGCTTGCTCTCGGAGTGAATGCGCAAGTGGCAGGCCAAAGAAGAGGAGCGGGAGAAGGCCTTGCCACAGTCTGAGCAGAGGTACGGCTTCTCCCCAGTGTGCGACCGCTGGTGGTTCTTCAGGTCCTTCAGCTCGGTGTAGGTCTTGCCGCACTGGCTGCACACATAGGGCCGGTGACCCTGATGATTCCTGCGGTGTTTCCTGTACACAGATGGGTCTGCAAACCCCTTTCCACATTCAGCACATTCATAGGGTTTCTCTCCTGTATGTGTGCGCTGATGGACCTTGAGCTTGGACAACGTAGGATAACTTTTGGAGCACTGGTTGCACACATGGGGCCGTTCCCCCGTGTGCTGGGTCATGTGGATACGCAGGCAGATGGACTGCATGAAGGCCTTGCCACATTCCACACAGATGAAGGGTTTCTCGCCAGTGTGACTGCGCGAGTGGTTGCGAAGCTCTACTGCTGTTTTGTAAGCCTTGTGGCACAGCGAGCATTGGTAGGGTCGGTCCGAGGAGTGTGAGCGCAGATGTTTGGACAGCTGGGCCCTGCTCTCAAACGCTTTGCTGCACTGAGTGCAGCGGTGCTGACGCTCCTTGGAATGAGAAGCGCGGTGAGAGTGGAGCTGTGACAGGCTCGGGAAAACTTTGCGGCAGGCCGAACACTTGAAGTTCCGACTTGGCTTGGCCCGTTTGCCCTTGGCTGATGGAAGAGGTGGAGGAGTGTCCTTTTTGTCTTCATCGCTATGCCCTTCCTCCTGTTTGGTGACTGCCTCAAACTCTGGAATAGGTTCAGGCTTTGGAGATGCCATTGATTCCAGGAAGGCTATCTTTCAGTAATCTTGGAGGTGGTGTAAATCTGCAGTAATGAAAAAAACAAAACAAAAACATAAATGCATCTCACACAATTTATTTTATCAAAACAATTAAATATTAACATCCGAGTGAAAAAGCTAGTTTCAAATCACATTCACTCTCATTGGTCTGGCCCCCCAAAATCAATTCCACTAACCCACACTTTAGACCCAACCTGGCTTTTCATGTTCACACTTGCGTCTTAAAACGCCAGGTTAAATGAAAGAAATGCTGGGAATACAAATATTGTACAAGTCTCTGGAAATTATAAATGTAAAGAACAGATTTTAAAGGTGTCAAAATTTACTAAAATTACCACTGCTTGTGTCACTTAATAAAAACATACATTCGAGTACGGTATGGCCAAAATGTTACTGCTTTACAGCTGCAGCAGCCTGGTTTCAAAGTTTGGATCTAGTCGTCGTCGTTATAGTGCAAACCCCCGTGTCTGCGCTACACGCTAGCCTCTTTGCGGTTCTGTTGCTTGCGTAGGGAAGTGCAATTGTACAATTTAAACAGATTTTTATTTTCATGGGAATTGTTACATATTCATAATAGAACTATTTCAAATTACAGCAATTAACCATATTAAAAAAGAGTAAAAAGTAATAATTTGAAAGCAAATTATGTTTCATGTTGCGTTAGAGGTATTCTTTGCGTAATACGATTTCGTTCTGTTTGGCTTTGAAATTAACATGCAAATACTTTTTAAACTTATACTTTTACTGAAAAACTTCAGTAAAAAACAGTTTTTTGAATTAAATTTTTTGTCAAAATCGCACTGAATTTTGATTGTGTGTTTGGACTTTCATCATGACAATGCAACGTATAACTGCCCGTGATTGAATCTTGTTTCTTATTCTCTATTAAATAAAACGACTTTTCAAATGTTTGGCTCTGAGATTTGTTAATTGTCTTTGGAAAAGCTATTCTAACGGGAAACTGTTAACGTTTTAATATGAATGGCATATCCAGATCTCCTTTGGTGTCTAATGTTATCCCCTGAAGATGTACTACTTTACTTTTCTTGGAAACATCTTCTTTCTACACTAATTCGGGTGGTGGAAGACTGGACGGTGTTAACGGTTGTAGCTATTCTTCGAGATATTGTAAGTTGATGTTTTCATCTTCCGCATGATCGCCACCAACTGTTTCAGCATAGACTATTGATATGCATTTAACCAATTTGCTGTGTAACTGATTGACAATTTTCGCATTAATTCATTTGATTTCATCGTTTCTCGCTGCTGGGATTGCCCATATATTCATTTTTTTCTTCTGATAACCATTTGTGATGAAATTCTTCAATAAGATTTGGACGTAACACAACTTCTTTAATTGGGAACATAAAGTGAAGAAAAAGTTAAAACTTGTAAGAGCTGGGAGAGCAGAAAATGTGTCTGTCAAAAGCAGTCACACAAATGAGAGGTGAGAGGACCATGTGCATGGTTGAAAATGATTGAGAGGAGGGCGTGACTTGAAAAAATCTCATAGCCACGGTCTCAACTTGCAGGACTTGAAAATACCTTCCAAAAAGTCTCGTCGCAGGATTTTTTTTATTATAATAGAGAGATGTATGTTTTACTTCCACACGTCCCTCCCATTGTGATTCCATGCTTGTAAGGGCCCTGCAATGGGATAACGTACTGTACATACCAGTTTCCTGTCTTGAGTCCAGTGCTGCAGAAATAGGCTTTGCGTGACACTACAGTGGACAACTGTTATGTTATGTTCTGGAAATTAATTACATTCCTTCTGCAACATGTGCATGAACACCATCCAAATTACAACAAGTATTACACTCATGTGTGGATACTTCATTGGTTGGGTCATCAGTCTGTCACATGGTACACACACCAACACACAGAACAGCTTAAAATCACCAGATGGATTAACAGTCATATCTTTCAGAGTAAGCGGAATCTGAGAGCAAATACACAGTGGATGTGGTGGAAGTCATTCACTTTGGGAACTCCATATTGGGCATGTATGAGATTAGCACCGAGTTCTGGCAAAATAGGCTCTGGTCCTGCATGACCCTAAACTGGATTAAACAGATTTAAAACTGTGATGTCATGTTATTGTATTGTAGAGTATTGTAATGGTTTTATGAATATCATACAATCAAATTGAACACAATGAAAAAGAATTTTGAGCCACCTCATGAACCATTGAAGCTTCAAGCTTGATCTTGGTCTCAATTGAAAGCATATGGTATGATACCCATAACATGAACCATGAACTGTTTGTGCAGGATACGTTGGCCACGGAATTGTGCTCAAGTTCCTTCTAGTGGAGGGCAGCAGTATGCCGTGGCTGAAAGAGAACTGCTGCACTGTCACAAACAATTGTGGCAATTTCTGATGGGAACAGAACTGCAGACAGCTGTGCCGAAGACAGGAAAACAACAGCTGGTGGCAATAACACACAGCATTGCTGACAGGAAAACACTCGAGAAGGTACTGTGTCTATAAGGAAAGAAGCGGCAGCAATGACATCAGATGGCAGTGAAAGTCACTGCAGCAGCCTCAGCTGGATGACCTGGTCTGCCATGTTTTGTGAAAGGCGCTACTGCCCCAGGTGCTTCGGGTCCTTCTTAGGCAGGCATGTACACACCATGACTGATAGGAGAAGAATAACAGCGGGGCCAAGAACAACTCCATGAAGCAAACTGCACAGGTTGTGCTGATCGTCAGTTCCACAATACAGACATTGATGGACAAAGAGACATGGATGAAAGAACAGTGGTGACAAACAACTCTGTAACAGAAATGTGTAGTGATTGACACAGTGCCATGCCAGAAGGAACAGTGGTGACAAAACACTCTGTAGTAAGAAAGTGTAGTGCTCAACATAGTGACATGACAGAAACAAAGTGGTGCCTGACTGGAGGTCTTTGTAAAAATATATATAAATAAATAGAATATTCCATACAGTCATAATCACCTCCAGTTAACATACTGTATGACAACAACCAATCCACAGAGGATGCCATGTCCCTTGTACTTCATGCCATCCTGACACATCTAAATAATAAAAAATGTTGCGCCAGAGTTCTGTTAATAAACTGTTCTCACAAACTTCTACAAGTGCATGGAGGAGTCCATCGTCACTGGCTGCACAACATCTGCTCGGTTCAAGATTGTAAAGAACTGCAGAGGATGTTGAAGGTGGCACAGAATATTACTGGCACCCAACTTCCTTCTGCTCAGGGCATATTTAACACTCTGCTGCCTTAGAAAGACAGACATGATAATTAAAGACCTTGGCCATTCTGCACAGCCACTTTCTCACTCCTCCCTTCTTGCCAACAATTCAGGGCCATCGGCACATTCAGCAGCAGTAGACTTTGAAAGTTTCTCTCCATAAGTCGTAAGGTTGTTGAACAGTCAATTGTGAGAATTCAAACACAGCAATGTAATAAACATAGTGTTTAAATATGTCACACTTAAAAATGTGTGTTGTATGTGTCTGTGTATACGTTCCGTGCTAAGAACACTTTTTATTTATTGCATTTGTCAAATATTCCGAGGAGATATGCAAGTATGTATTTCATTTCGCAGAGTACACATGACAATAAGCCTTACTTGACTTGCAAGAACACACAGTATTCTATTACTTTTCATACAGCAAAATGTAATCCTACAAATTACATTTATCCCCAAATTATATTTATGAAGGATTATTACAGATCCTGCGCTCTGGGTTTAATTCTCCTGCCTAGTCTTCATTTCGGTACATTTCCCAAATCTTCGTTTTTTTTTTTCTTCATAACCCACAAAAACCCATGCTGCTTTCCAATTTCATTTGGTCCCACTGGTGCGCCATTCTGTCTGTGATGGGCTCTGCCACTGTACCCCCATAACTGGATACAAGCTTTTGTCAACACTGCGTGTTCTGTTGCCGCTCGTCTGATTGACATGAATGCGATCTCCTGCCAGGCCGCGCCCCAGGCACGCGCGCGCACGCACTCCCACACTCGCGTTCCCGCCCGCGCACAGGATTTCCCGCGGCCTTTTTTTCTCGCCCAACGACGCGCAGCTGGGGAACCCCGCCGCCAAAAATGGCTGGCCGTTAGGGACCCGAGCGGGGCGTGGAGTGGTAAGGCGCGCCCTTTTACTTCGCGGCTGCAACAATGAGCCGTCCAAGAACCCCAAAACACGGTGTCACATTTGGTCCATCATCGCTACGCTCACTCTTAAGAATGCAACCTTAATGTGTATGTATATGAGTGGGTCGCTATCGATGAACGTGCGCGCTCCGGTGTGGTATCCCCACGAAGCGAAAACGCTCAACACACGGCAGCTGTCAAAATGGCTGGCTTTAGGACCAGACAAACCTCCGGCCGGAAAGGAGGCCTAGTGAAGCGAAACCGAAGCGGAACAACGTGCACAAACTCGGTGAAATGACCCTGCTGTACCGGAAAAAGTGTGAAAACCTACCTGGGTTAGCTCCGAAGCAAACGCTCGTCCAGCTTGCCGCCGATACGCAGTCCTCACAGCGCGCAAGAGACACGCCTGATCGTGCCGGCGCTAGGACCTGCGGGGGAGGGGAGACGAGATGAGGCGCCGGCGCACGCACTCGAGCGCTGTTCCGCGCGCCAGGGGGCGCTCCTTTGGCCTATCAGAGGCTGGAGGCGCAGTCACGGGTGGGCATGGCTGCTGTCACCCAGGCTGTGCGGAACGAAGGGAGATCGGCTTGGGGGTGTCTTAATTTTAATGTCTAATTAAATGTCTGGCATACCTTCTTGGCATGGGTTAGTGTATACAAGCACAACGTTTTTCTCCACATGCATGTTTTATTTTGCAAGAATCTTAATATCTTACTCAGAAATAAATCTTATTATATGAACGGGTATTCAATACAGGTGAGTTAATTACGCAATAACGAGGGTCTGTTGTACGGTTAATCTGGAATTTCTATCAAGACGCAACAGATCTGTAAACTGAAAGGAATCCGAAACTGTATTCGGGGCTGGACATCCCCTCCTGAACAAACTCATCCTCCTTTCGGTAAGATTTGTTTGGTAGTTCCTGGTTGAAAAGGATTTGAAATAAATGTTTTGTTTCTTGTCAATATTACATCGGTAATTATGGGAATAATTTCGTTCAAATGATTAACTTTAAAAGAGTTTGGCAACTATATCATTTTCTTACAATAAAAAATCTTTTAAGATAACTCATAAAGGTTATCCTGTTAGAAACTTCTTACATAAATACATATAGATGCGGCACTGACCGAAAAGGTTCAGTTTTGTAAATTGCATCCAGAAACTCCGCTTCATTTAGTTTGGACCCGCTGTTATATCCATAAACTTCGGAAAGACATCACCTTTCATTGATAATAATATAACTGTATTATCGGACTTTCTCTTTATTTTAGAAATATTACTTTGTGGTTGCCATGAGCATGAAGACAGTAATGAGAATGCCTTCTACAAGAGAAATTTAATTTTATGTTTATGAAGATTTAATATCCAAAAATGTAAATTCACAGAAAGAAAATCTGTTATTTTTATGACGGATGTAAAACATTTTCTTCATCTTTTAAATAAAAAAATCAGTTAAAACAATGGAACTGTACTTAGCCTATACTAACAAAATTCTATATCTATTCTCACGTACTTTATTTTTTTGTTAACAGAAATCACAAATATATAGTAACACGGGTCATAAATGAATAATAAATGTATAGTAATATGTTTCTTCCTCTTCTTTCGGCTGCTCCCGTTATGGGCTGCCACAGCGGACAGTAATATGTTTATTGAATTGTGTATATTCTATTCCTTACAATTTACTTGAGTACTTACTGTATGTGAACTTTTATTGCTTAAATAAAGCATTAAAATACAAAAAAAAAAAAAAAAACAAAGTATGCGGGAAGCAGGTAGAACGAAGATGATGATAGTAATAGGACATTTTATTTATATAGTGCCTTTCCCATGCTCAAGGTGCTTGAAGAAGATGAGGAAGAGGAGGATGATATCCCTTTGGTATCTCGGCACATGTGAATTGCAAAGTCAATGGTCTGTCGCCAAAAGAAATTCCGCATTTTCACCAAACGGCATCAGTTTGGAGTTCATTTTATAATATCAAGTAAAGCAAATGTTTATTTTTTTTCAGATTCTTGATATATTGGGAAATATCATTCATTAGATTAAACTTGTAATGAATGCTTAACTAATAATAATAATTCTTTGCATTTATGTAGCGCTTTTCTCACTACTCAAAGCGCTCAGCAATTGCAGGTTAAGGGCCTTGCTCAAGGGCCCAACAGAGCAGAGTCTCTATTGGCATTTACAGGATTCGAACCGGCAACCTTCCGATTGCCAGTGCAGATCCCTACCTCAGAGCCACCACTGTATGCCACAATCGTGTTATGCATCCCATTAGATAACTTTGGAGTTGACTTTTGTAGATAAAACAGAGTAAAATTAGAAAGATTAAATGCGATTGTTTAATACATAAAGTTAAGAAGTCACATATGTAAGCCCACATCAAATATACCCAGTTAAGAAGGAGCTAGTAAAGTTTAAAAAATTAAAAAGAAAACATTAAGAATAAACATTTATTATTTGAATGTATAATAATAATAATTAGTAATATTAGTATTGTTAGTTATTATTACTATTATTATCAGTATTGTAGATTTTACTTATATAGCACCTTCCTCATGGTCAGCATGCTTATAGGAGAACAGGATGGATGAGCCTTTTGGGCTGAATGGCATTTCTTGTCGATTGTCTCATTCCAGTGGCACCTGTCAAGGGGTAGGATATGTTAGGCAGCCAGTGAAGAATCGATTCTTGTAGGTGATGTGTTGAAAGCATGAAAAATGGGCAAGCGTAAGGACCTGAGTGACTTTGATAAGGGCCAAAGTGTGACAGTTAGACAACTGGGTCAGAGCATCTCCAAAATGTCAGGTCTTGTAGGGTATTTCCAATATGCAGTTTTTAGTATGGGAAGGCGGTATAAAAAATAAAATGTATTAATATTACCCACCTACATTAGTTCAAGGAAGGTCATCTGGTGTACCGGCGACAGAGCCATAGGCGCCCAAGGCTCACTGATGTGCGTGGGGAGCAAAAGCTAGCCCGTCTGGTCCGATTCCACAGAAGAGCTACTGTAGCGCAAATTGCTGAAAACCTTAATGCTAGTCATGAAAGAAAGCTGTCAGAACATACAGTGCATCGCAACCTGCCGTGTAGCCGCAGACCTGGCAGAGTGACCATGCTGACCTCTGTCCACAACAGAATGCACCTACAGTGGGTATGTGAGCATCAGAACTGGACCACGGAACAATGGAAGAAGGTGGTCTGGTGTGATGAATTACATTTGGTACACATGCGTCATTTACCTGGGGAAGTGTACAATGGGAAGATGGCAAGCTGGTGCAAAGCAGTGTGATGCTCTGGGCAATGTTTTACTGGGAAACCTTTGGTCCTGGCGTTCATAAAGATGTTACTTTGATTTATACCAGCTGTCTAAAGACTGTTGCAGTCCACATACACCCCTTCATTGCTACAGTTTTCCCACAATGGCAGTGGCCTCTTCTTAGCAGGACAACAAACCATTCCTGAACAGTTCTTACAGGGTGTGAGGAACATGACAAAGAGTTCAATGTGTTGACTTGGCCTCCAAATTCCCCAGATCTCAATCCGAGTGAACATCTGTGGCATTGTGCTGGAAAATCCAATCCAATCCACGTAGGTCCCAACTCACAACTTGCAAGACTTTAAGGGTCTGCTGCTAATGTCTTGGCACCAGATACCATAGGGCACCTTCAGGGGTCTTGAGGAGTCCATCCCTTGATGGGTCAGAGTTGGTTTGGGAGCACAATGCCCCACATTGCATGTTCTTAGTGTATTAAATTCAGCAATAAATTCACTAATATTTGCAGAGATGAAAAATGTTAAAGTGTGCTCCATGCCCAAGTTGTGTTAACCTGTAGAAGATCAGTGACACATAGATTTTGACTTTATATATGACTGCAAATTCTCTTTTGATGGAGCCTGCCATTCATGATACTTAATAAAAACTGAAACCTGAGGAAAAAAAGAACAATATTCTAAGCAGACAGTGTGGTCTTGTGGTGAAAATGTATAGCTGTAGAACTGTAGAAAAGTGAAAGGAGGATCTCCTAAATGACTGCTTTCGATTCTGAGGTACTGCATATTGGTAAACTATGAAGTTTTGCCCTCCGTCAGAGGAGTTGTTCTATTGCAAATTCTGTGCCACTGAGATTGCTAAAGTGTTAGATTTGTAAATCACAAGCTTGGTGGTTTAAAAGGGGGAATCACAGAAACAAAACTGGACTCAAAAGTATTCAGACCCCTTCACTTTTTTAACATTTTGTTACGTTACAGCCTTGTGCGAAAATCATTTCATTTCCACATATCAGGCAGCACTCAATACCTCAATGAAAAAGTGAAAACAGGATTTGAGGTTAAAGAAAAAGCAAAAGCAGAAATATCCTGAACTTTTAAAAATCTCTCTCTTCAGAGCTCCTAAATTAATACAAGGTTAGCATTTTATTTTCTCTCAGCGTCAGGACTTTTGTTCAGTTTCTTTCGCTATCTCTCCCTGAAGCCCCATCGGTTTGTGATGTACGGACTGAAGTAATGGGTGTGGGGTGGAGGGGTCATTTTAGGAAGATGACCGGTGGGTGTAACTTCTTTGTGGTGGTGGATTTTGCTGCTATTCACTACAGCCTTTTTTATGAGTTGTCCCCAGACACAAATTCTCATTTCAGAATCACGTCTGGCCCTGCAAGGCTCAAATGGAGCTCGCTATCTGCTTAGCTGGTGGATACTTTCCAAAGAGCTCAATCTCTGGCAAGAAATCTTTCTTTTCACTTTTTGATTAAGGCTATATAATCAATATAACTAAGGGATTGGGCCATGTGGGACTGAATAAAAACTATATGACCCCACCAAGTTGCACTGTTCTTAATGATGTGTATGTTATTGGTTATTATGCCAGTAAATTACATTTTTCAGTAAAAGCTTAAACTTACTGTGTCCGATTTATTGATTTCTAGCATTGCTGAATGCTACAATTGTTCATTCCTTGACCGTCTGCGGTCCCTTAAAGGCTTAAGGGCGTGCCTTTGTGAAGTTCTCCATTAGTGGTAAACTAGATTAAAGTAAAAGACAGTCCCAGTTAGTGAGCATCCAGCCATTCGAGGACCCAAGGGTTGAATACGTGGGATACGATAAGGACGACACAGGGGGAAGTTCCGTAATTAAATTTTAATATTTCTTCCTCCCCCCCAATTAGAAAAGAACCTTACAGGTACCAACTAACCTTTTATGTTGGGTGCATGTCACCAGTGAACTTATAAAATGGTTAGTGTCAAGGAAGCCAAATTAAATCCACTGTGATACAACGTTGTATAACGATAAAATGTCCAAGGGGTGAATTTTTTTTTTTTTTTAATAGACGCTACTAGGGGGTTCCCCCCTGCTCACTTCGCATCTCTGCCACACACGTTGTGAAGAGGGGGTCTGAACGCACCCCAAGGAGATGCGGTCACTCTTCCAAAACCCCCTCTTAAACGGTGATACAATGGGAAACAGTTTTATTTTACCTCCTCTTTGCTCGATCATCTGCTGGCTTGCTGCTGCTGCTGCTGCCATGCAGCGTGATGTGCATCTCGCACTTGAAAGCCTGTACAGCAGCTGTCCTACGCTTTGTGTTTTATTTCCAGCCCCGGGCGGTGTTAAATCATAAGGCACTAAGTCTCATCTCGCGGGATGGAAGGTCTTGATATTGTTTTAGTTTATAATTTAAAAACGGAGTAAGAATCTGAAAATCTAACAACATCACATTAAAGAACGATACCAAATATATATACACTATATAGGTTTGAAAATAAGGCATGACAAAAACACGTCACCATTGCACTTTTAGGCTTAGGATTGTGTGTAGAGAGAGAGAGAGAGAGAGAAAGAGTAGCTATATATGGGCCAGTTAGTGAGTAAAGGCCCAAAGCTGAAAGTAAAACAAAAGTGCACCATCAAGCCGAATGAGGTCACCCTTTAATTTAGTAGGAGTGCTGAGCTTTTCTGCATACCGCAGTCAGATTTCCTTTCTAGGAGTTTGCAGTCAAAAATAGGTCTTCTCGGACCAAGAAGCAGCAAACTGGGAAACAAAACATTTTGGATTTTTTTCCAGTTGGATGTACACAACACAGACGGTTCTCATTTTGTCATTCTACTCACGACGATTCTTCAAAACCAAAACCCTCGTATCGCAACTCATTTGGAATAAAGAAAGAAGAAGAAAGCTCTCATCACACAATGCAGGCTGGTGCACATGTTTCATTTTCCATCCATTTCACATTTTTCACACATTCTGAGGTGCTCTTTAGAAAGGAAACAAAAAAAGTGGCAGAATAGTTTAAAAAAAATACAGCAAGATACAAAGTGTTTTTTTTTTTTTAAACAAAGCAGCAAAACGTATCAATGCCTACAACTATTGCCTCCTTTGTTACAGGATCCCACTCCCTTTGAAACTGAGCAGGTCACCTTGTAATCAGTTTTGGAATGTCAGTGTGTCTCTGGTACACCGTCATGGGCTACGCTTTTAACATCTGATCACCTGAATTTATCGACAACAGAGTGGATTTGTTTAGTTTTTGTTTTACTTAAATAAAATTTGATGAATTACGTCCACAGAGAATACAGTTAAATTACATATTTTGTTGTTGGTGAGTTACGATAGTCTAAAAGTGCAAGAGAAGATAGTATCATAAGTTATAATCATAGGAGTGACGGGGTTTACGTGTTTTAGTTAAAAAGTGTCTACAGACAATAACGTAAAGGTAGTGCATTTTCAGAATCATATGGAGTGAAAAGTGAACATACTTTCATGTTTATTTAATTATATCCAACAAGACAAAATTAGATTTACGTTTTTTATTCATTTTTTTTTTTTTTACTTTGGTTGAATCATAAACAGAGAACAGAGTGGGTGGGTTGCACATTTTTTACATTCGGCAGCTTAAAGGTTGTACGATTTTCAGAACACTCGAATCCCATCCATAGAGAAGGGTAGAAAGGGGATTTTTCTTTACGTTAAAAAAAAAATTAGTCCAAAGAAAATAAAATGCGTTATGCATGAATTAGTTGGATATGATGGCGAAATTATGTTTTTTGTTACGTTGACTGCGTCACACCAACAGATGAATGCAGAAGAGTGACGTGTACCTTTACATTTACCGAATTACATCCGTATTGTAAGAGTTGAGTGTTTTTAGGCTACTCAAACCACAACGAGTGAAGGAGTGTTGGGTGTTCTTTACGTTTAGCGAATAACAAAAAGAAAGTCAGATAAACACGTTAACTTGAGAGTTGTGTCTGAAGGTGTTTTGGGTTTTTTTATTTTGTTGACTCTCTTACATCCAGAGAAAAGACGGAGAATATTACGCATTCTTTACAATTAGAGTTGCATCAGCAGACAATGTTGATTTGTGGATCATTTCCAAAAGGAAGAAGGTATTATGGCTACACATTTTCTGTATCAACTGTCACTTCACAGGTAAGTGAAGTCGGATGGGTTACGTATCCTTTACGTTTACTGAATTACGAGGACAGGAAATAATTTTTTTTCATTAATAGCAGTCGACCCTCAACATTTGCGTGTTTAGTTTTCGCAACTTCAAGCATTCATGTGATTTTATTAGTAATAACCAATTTTACTTGTGTGCGGTTGCCAATGCAAATTCGATGGCATCGCAGCTGTGCACAGTAGAGAAAAAAATGAAAGGAATGTGTGATGCGCCAAGTTTGAGGAGTGGATATTAACCTATGAGGTACTTCAACAGTCTTGTTCACCCTAGACCCTTAAAAATACTGGTTCTTTAATGGCACTTTGATTCTTTAATGGGTTGTATAGTTCCTTATTGAACAATTACTTGACCAAGCACCATCTTTCTGTAAAGGGTTAATTTGTATATGAAGTCATTTCTTTGTGCTTTGAAAAACTTCCTAATATGTAGAAGAAACCAGAACACTTTAATGTTTGGAAGGCCACCTTGCAGGACACCAACAAATTAAGGAAACCTTGACGTAGCCTGTGCTACTGTACAAGAGTCCTTTTAAAATCATAAACTATTGGTACTTTGCAAATCTGTTACAATCTATTCAAGGTTATTTACTGAATGGATCCAGTTACAGATCTAAATAAATGAAGGTTATTTCTGGAACATTCATGTGGATGGGTCTTTTAGGAACCAAAAATGGTTCCTCTATGGCACTGCTCTGAAGAAGCACTCTGACATCTTTATTTTTAAAACTGTACCATTATACAGAGAAAAAAACTTCCCTTTTCATTGTTTTGATTTAAAAAAAAAATCAAGTTTTGGATTGCAATTATATCCCCAAAGCGTAGTGTGCAAGGCATTCGGGTTGTAATCTCAACCGAGCAAGTCAGTTATGCGGCTTAGAAGGACAATAAAAGTTGTTAGATAAATTTTGTGCTGGACTGTCGGTAGCAGCTGCCGGCCATGTGACTAGAGTCATCGAGGCTGACAGTCCCATCAGCGATCGCTGCCTCAAGGTGAAACGTCAACTCACCTCCACTATGCTCCCATTCTCCAAGACCCTTAAGGATCTCAAGTGACACGCAAAGCAGACGTCGTTGATGGATTATTTCAAGCGGGTGCATCCTTCACAATCTCCAACGCCATTTGTGAAGGACAGAGTGTCGGAGATGATGTCAAGACCTCGTAAGTCTTGGTGTCTCCCAACAGCATTGAGGTGTTAGCACAAAGGTTTACAGAATTGTAGGGAATGACTAACGAGACACATATGTTTTGCATGTTACCAATTTTACTTTGCGTAATGCACTTTATGGGCTGTTTCACAGTTATTGTGTTATGAAACATGCATATTATCAGAAGTAATGTTTTGTTATAAAGAATTCTATGCAGAACATTCTGAACTGTCTCTAGCGAAAGATTACAGATTTTGGTGGTTGTGGGAACCTAACCCCCTATTTCCCATGTATCAATTTTTGAATCCCATCCCAAGAGAACGCTATTTTGTTTTGTTAAAGTTGGAGAAATCACATCTGAAAGTTTAATGGTTAAGCATTTTTAAGATTAGGGAGTTATGTTGATCATTAAGGAAAGTTTTGTATCTATAATTACCAGCAAAGACAAGACTTCTTTTTAAATAATATCCAAAAGTGGAATGGTGAAAGTAGGATATTAAATGAATTTAAGTTGATAGACAAGGAATCAGGTTATAAGCCAGTTCTTAAATCATGTCAAAAGGGAAGAAAACATCATGGATTTTTTTTTTGTTTTATGTTGGGACAATCATATCTTGAAGCAGAATGGCAACATATTTTTATGTTTGATGGATGAAGTCGATAGTAAAGGAATCGGGTTACGTATCAGTTTGTACATTTTGCTCAAAGTCTCAAATTTTTAATGTTGGTTCAGTCACATCCAGAGATGAAATTAGACAGGTTTTCCTTTTCTATGTTTATTGAATTATCTCCACACAGACTCTCATCAAGAGACAACAATGGAAGGCTTACAAATAACATTGGCACCAGAAACAAAAGTGCGTTATATGTTAAACTGTAAATTATGTTGGCGGAGAAGAGCCTGTGATAGAGGGGAATTCAAAAAGAATGGAATCGTTTCAAAAATGTATTACTTGGTAGGTAATTATTACATGACCAAGTAGTACAGCCAACTGGATCTTAAGTTGGTTAACCGGCAGGAGACAAAGAGTACTGATAAGAGGAGAATGAGGGGCATCAGCACAGTTCCCTTAGAGGTCCAACCTTAATCAATTACTTTTTTGGATTTCATATTAATGACATCCTGCCTTGTGCCCTGTGTTGGCTGGGATTGGCTCCAGCAGACCCCCGTGACCCTGTGTTCGGATTCAGCGGGTTGGAAAATGGATGGATGGATGGATATTAATGACATTCGTTCCGGTATAGTTAGTAAACTTCTGGATTTCAATACTAAAACTGGAACAGTGGCAAGACACTGAAGAGTCAGCAAAAACTGTTCAGAAGGACCTGGACAAGCTTCAGGACTGGATAAATACTGGAAAAATGGAATCTAATGAAGAAAAGTGCAAAGTGCTACACATGGGCAAAAGGAATGTCAATTAAAAATACAAAATGGAAAATACTTTGCAACAGGAAGCAACATCTGAAAAGGACTTCACAGTTTGTGCTGAAAAAACATAATCATCTAAACAATGTGCAGAAGCAACTAAAAGGGTAGATGTTTGGTAATACTGTTAAAACTCTTGAATATAAATCAGGGGATGTTATGCTTAGTCTCTATGACGCACCGTTGAGGCCACATCTTGAGTGTCGTGTGCAGTTCTGATCACTACGCCACAAAAAAGACACAACAGCACTTGACACTGTGCAATCAACAAAGAGCAACCAGGTGCATCTCAGGACTTAAGGACAATTCCTACAGTGACAGACTCCGAGAATTAAACCATTTTTAGCCTCAAGCAGAGGAGACTGTGTGGGGACTTCATCCAGGTCTTCAAAATCATCACAGGCATTGATACAGTAGACCCAGCAGAATTCTTTCAACTTAATGGTGAATCATGTACTTGAGGACATCAGTGGAAATTAAGGGGAAGTGCATTTAAGAATGAAGCCAGAAAGAACTTCCATATGCAAAATGTTATTGGACTCTGGAACAACCTACTGAGACATGGAATTGAAGAAGAAACTTTGACAACCTTTATGAAGTTTCTGGATGAGATATTGGGACAGCTTAGCTATTAGCTAAACAAACAAGCTTGATGGACTGAACGGTCACCTCTCGTTTATCAGATTTCAGTGAACATCTAAATTTCCTCTTGGGACAAATAGTTTGTTAGTTCTGTTTATGTATCTATGGGGAGCTGGCAATTTCTACTCATGTTGCTACGTAGTATGTACCAAATTGTAGAATTACTCTTGATTTGTTTCCAGGTTTTGGCACTTGAGGGAATGAAGGCACACATGATGCACTACAAGGAGGGAGTCTGGGAATGATAGTTGTAAAGAGTTATGAGGGATGTACATTAGGCATCTGTAAGATTAACAAAAAACTGTGACAGCTTCTTTATAGATGGTGTAGACTAAATAGACATGTGATATGTATGGTAGTTACTGAGTAATAAAACTATGATAGCTTTCAATTCTTTTTTTCAGAGAAAACAGGAATGGGTTCCATATACGAGTATTTAACTTTTTCCTAATCCAATTCCAGTGGCAGAGTAGTTAATGCTGCTGCCACGCAGTTCCTGAAGACATGAGCAGAAAGTGCCAATTCAGTGAACATCTAAATTTCCTCTTGGGACAAATAGTTTGTTAGTTCTGTTTATCTATCTATGGGGAGCTGGCAATTTCTACTCATGTCTTTATGGATTTGCACCCCAAACATGTAGGTTAGATAAATGGCATTGCTTAAAGAGCCCAGTGCAAGTGTGTATGTACAATTGTAAACTGCAATCTTAAAAATAAAGGTAGTAAAGTCAATCCTTGGAGTGATACCCTTCGGGAACCATTTTTGATTCCCAAATGATTTATCAACATGAAGGTTCTCTATTTAGATCCATTACAGGTTTCATAAGTAGCCATTAAAGCCTAATACTAGGTTGGGTTCCTAATTACTAAAGGACTCTTGATGAATATGATAACACAAGCTAACTTCAGGTTTTCTTGGTATGTTAGTATCCAGTTATGTAGCCCATTATACATTAACTCTGTTTTGTCCACATATTAGGGTCCTTTAGAAAGTCCAACGGTCCAATTTCATATGCAAAGAGCACCTCCTAGAATGAAATGTTTGATCACACATCACAGTTAAGAGTCATGTAAAGTGCCCAATAAACAGCTTGTAGTTTTTAAGAGTGTGTGGTGGCCTTGACACCAGTGCTGCTACCATGAAAGGATTCAGCCTCTTTGAATTAGAAACTGGTATTTTGGTATTAATCCCCAAGGGGAAACTGGATTAAGTGAATTAGAAAGTGGATAGATAGATGAATCCACGGGGAAGACAGAGCTAGAGGAGTGGTTTTTTTATATATATATTTTACAAATCAGTTTAGTCACATTCGGAGAAGAGTGTGGATGCATTGCATATCCTTTCTAGAAGATGGCATGGTGAAAATAGAATAGTTACAGCCTTTTATGTCTAACTACATGAAATACCCAGCGTTGCCCGGGAGGGAAATAATGTGTTTTTTTTTATTGTTTGTGAAAAATATAATTAAAAAAAAAAACACAACTTTAAAAATAAAATTAAATTAACAAGCAATGAAGACTCACTAATGTGCTTGTATTGCGGTCTTGTATGTATGTTATCATCCAGTTGATGCTCGGAACCAGCCAACTCTATTTAATTTCAAAAGCAACAGGCGTGGTGGTGGTGCTCAAACAAAGAATGCTGGCAGTCACCTCCAGTTCGCCCTCTGCTGGTCGTTCAGAGTGTCAACTGGATGATAATGTGCATACAAGACTGTAAGATTACCCCACACCCTACCCAGAAGGAGGTGGGTTAGGGTTGATTTCAGCCTACGGTATTTTTAGTCGACCAATGAGAAACATGTGAACCAAGTTTCATGGAAATCGCTCCAGCTGTTCGGAAGTGATGCTGGAATATTCATACATACATACACACATTGACTTTTATATATATAGATGAATGATGTTGACAGGAAAATAATTAAGTTATGCATTAGCTAAATCGCATGTAGACGTGAAGAGTTGACAGATTGCATATATTTTTCACTTAAACCTCAGAGGAAATGGTGTAAAGGTTATATACATTTTAGGTCCGTTAGAAGAATTATGTATAAATAAAACAACGGAAGGGATATGCATTCTTTAGGTTAAGTTAATTATATTTATGGACAGAAAGGTAGTTTGTGTTTTTTAATGAATTACGATCCCAAAAATGGCAGTATTGAAGTTTACTTTAATTGAACCACACCTACAACGCAGTAACATATTTCATGCTTACGGATTTATACCTCCAGTGAAATTTTAGGCAGGATTGCTTTTGTTTAATAATAGATTATGTGCAGAAAAGGCAGTGTTTTTACAATTAATTGCGCAGAAAAGACAATGGTCTGAAAACATTTTTTTACATTTAATAAATTCACAAACAAGTGTGCAGAGTTTTGTAGTCAAACAATTGCATATTTTTATACTAAATTACACCTAGAGGAAGGTCATTTAAAAACATTATTTTTTCATGGGAATGTGTAAGGCAAAAACAGAGACGTTAAGTGAAAAATAAACTCAAATGTATGTATGCATTGTGTTGGACTTATTTTTTCAGCTGTGAACTTTTCTATTTGTTGAACTGAGTATTCAAGAAGACATTGCTGAGGTAACGTTTTATTAATTATGTCCAGAAAGACAGTGAGTGGATCATGCATGTTTTAATGTTTTATGCATTACATTCATACAAAAAAAAACAAACAGTGGAATTGGCATTTCTGCGGTCGAAAAGCGATACGCACAAAGACGAATGTGGAAGTGTGGAGTTTTGAAAGCATTTGAAGGATAACAAGTTTGCAACATTTGACAAATTATATTCACAGAAGAGACAGATGACGTGTACCCGCTATGATTAATCACATCACAGAGAAGGGAAGGCTTGTTCTGTGTGTTTTATCGCATTTTAGTCCACATACAAAACCATAGAAGGGTGTTTATTTTCATGTGAAAGGGTAACAGTAGAATAGTTAAAGGTCTTCTATTTTTGATTAATTACATTAACTGAGTTATTGTACCCTAGAAAAACAGTACCAAAAAATTCACAGAGAGTATTGCATTTGGTATTTCCACCTTGTATTTAATTTTTTTGTTTCAATATTTTTTTTTTCTCATCTAACCTTTATCTAAAAGGACACGGTAAAAAAATAATAATAATCAAGATGCAGACATTACATCGGCTAATAAGAAGTCAGCTGATATGAAGCAGCACGAGTATTTATAGCCTGCTGTACAAACACTCAAAGGAGTGTGTGGGTGCTTCATTTTGGCCTCTTTTTACCCTATGAGAACTATTGTCAGTCCTTATGGTAATAGTGTCAAGAGCTCAAAAGTAGAAATGTTACCATTTGTCTTGAAGATTTTTTTTAAACAGCAATCCAGTATGGACTGTCTGGCCGGCTTCCTGTCCGACTCGCTATCTCATTTAATCTTGTACCCCTCTCAGATTCTTGGCTATTTTAGGGTGAAATTTCACCCAAAGTTCTGGTGTGGTAAACAGCATAAGAAAGAAAAAAAAAAGTGTTAAAACAGAATTTTTACATATCAGAAACATAAAATTTAAACAAGGCGTTTTTCTGTATAACAATAAATTAGAATGGCAGTAAAAATCGTATGATCACATAAATTATTTTTAAGGAAGTCAGGAATCTGAAAATAGTATTTTAAAAAAACCTGCACCCTTTCTGTGCCGTTAGTCAGATGGTGACAAATGTATGACTACCGTTCTGGTAACAGATGTGTGAACAGGAGAGAATTGTAGTTTCAATGGCGGCTCAGTTGATCTAAACATTACCCCTCTGCCCTCGCCTTTCTCTGTACTGTCCCAACTAACTCCCTCTGTTTAGCAGCTCCATGGGTTTAATACATTGGCCAATGCTGCATTCATGTGCTCTTGGACAGATGATAAATCTGAGTTGGAAATTCAATGTGAACGATCTAGAGCAACAAGTCAGACAATTCCGAGAAAACAAAGCCACCTGAATTGTGATGACATTTCACCTTAGTCAACTGTATAAAATCCACCTTGATAAAATGGATAAGTATATGTGTGTTCATCTGCTTGCTATTTCTCTGTCATTCCAACTGATGGTGCATCACAAATTTTATTTTTACGAAATCCATACTAAATGGCATGTAACAGAGACCTATGTTTTGCATTTGTTCTTCTAACAGATGGCGCATGACAAACATTTGTAGTAATACTTTCTATTACTACAAAAACCTGTGACATACCATCTGTTGGAATGACAAATGCATTGATTTTATTACTACATGCATTACAAAATACATTCCAATAGATGGTGCACTGCAAATGTTAACACCAAGGTCTACGCTGATTACTTAGATTTCAACTTATCTTAGATGGGTAGCACAGGTAGTAAAACATATAACCTGCTCAGCCATAAATGCCATTTATGGGTCAAACTGTGTTTGGAACAAAGCGATACACATTTAATATGTTTATTTGGTCTTTACCTCTATGGGAAATTACATTTATTTTTAATTGCTTTATTTTATTTTTTTTTTTTTGCACACCAAGTAACAAATCAACCGTGACCTCGCATTGCTCCGAACAGCCTGAACGGAAACTCACATGATGCCCAGAAGTTGGAAAGAAGAAACGTCACAACTCAGAGTTTCGAATATTCCGAGGGCACAAGAATGCAGCACAAGACAGAGTGGGACAGCCAATCAGCAGACACCTTGTTCTTAAGTGCTTAACTCTACCTTGCATCGCCATCTGTTGGTTTTGATGAAAAGACCACACTGAGGTTGGCGCAATGCTTAAAACAACAGATCTATAAAAACAAAAAACAAAACAAAACAAAATTGCTGACACTGAAAGGGTTTGTCAGCACCGTTTGACTGGGACTACATTTTCAGATAAGCAAAGTGCCCTTCATTATTATAATTATTATTATAATTTTTCCTCTCCCACTTCTAAGCTGCCGAAGTCCAGTGTGAAATGCTAAACCAAACAGTCATGTTTTCCTTTGAACGATGGTTCTCAAACTTTATCCCCACCCGCCATCATTCCTGAACCATTTCCGTACACTTCTTATAAGCTACCTTTCTTACAGTTCGAATTTAATCCAAACGAATGTACCCAAGAATACCCAAGTGCTTGTTCTAGAAATCAGTCCGAGAACCACTGGCTTAGAACAACTCTCTGTGACAAAACCACCTTAATGAATGAAACTGCTGCATAGTACAGCGTCTCGGTCATTTCAGTGGATGCCAGACAGTGATCAAGCTATCTGAAGCATCTCTCAGGGTACATGGCTTCCTGCCCAACTATTATTTTAGTAAGGAAGCCCCCTCTTCTAGATGCACACAAGCACTCAGTACGTCATGAAACCTTATTCATCCAACTCTTTTTTTTTTCTTTAATAAATGAAAATCTAATTGCCTAATAAATCTGTTTCCTGTTCCATCACTGCAGACGGGCTACTCATTGTCTCTAAAGTTTTTAAGTCCTCTGCTACAGCATGGCTTCCTTGGCTGCCCTTGTGAACTTTTTGATGATGTCTGAGATTGGACTTGGTCGAAAAGCATCGACTACAGTGACTGCAGGAAAAAGGCTTCTCCTTGGTGTGGACCCGCCTGTGGCAAATAAGTTGCGTGGAGACACGGAAGGCCTTGCCGCAGTCCATGCACTGATACCTTTTTGGCTCTGTGTGGATACGCCGGTGGTTCTTTAGAGCCATGAGGTTCGAGAATTGCTTTTGGCAAGCTGAGCAAGAGAACAACCCGGTTTTGTGGCTGTTTTTGTGGTTGAGCAAGGATCCGGCGTGGCGGTATGTTTTTCCACAGTGCTCGCAGGCGTAGATCTTCTCTTCCACATGGGTCTCTTGGTGTTCATGTAGAGCCTCCAGTGTTGGATGAAAACTTTTACATAGTTCACATCTGTATATGGTAGTCCGTAATTGTCCTGCCTCTCCTTCAGCACTGTTCCCCTCATCCCGACTGTCCTCTGAACAGTTGTTTTTGGTGAGCTGCGACCCAAGCAAGGGCAAAATTAATCTGCTCCGGTTTCTCTTATTGATCTTTAAAAAGTACAGAGGTTTGGTTTTGTGTAAGGTCTGGTGGTGGCAATAAGTAGCTTTGCTAGCAAATCCTCGACAGCAGAGGACACAATAGTATGGCCTCTCTTTCGTATGGACCCTCCGGTGGCTGATTAAGTGGGAGGACACCCTAAAAGCTTTCCCACAGTCCAGGCACTTGTAGCGTTTCACCTCGGAATGAATTCGGTGGTGGTTCTTGAGGGCAAGGAGGTTGGAGAACTCTTTTTGGCAGACAGTACAATGGTAGATCCCTGTGGTATGAGTGTTCTTGTGGTTGAGCAGTGACCCAGCATGACGGTACGTTCGACCACACTGATCACATCTGAATGGCCGGTCATCAGATTCCTGTTGATCAACGTCAACCTCACCTTGACTGGAGGAAATTTGGTTTCTGGAGACTTTAACTTCTGAGGAGTCTTCCAAGTCATTAGGACTTTCAGTGGAAGTATTGTGCGATTCCTGGAAGTTCATAATTTCTCCATTTTGACTTTGGGCAGTATGCTGCTTTCCATTTCTACAGTGATGATGCCTCAGACTGCTTTTACTGATGAAACCTTTGCCACAGTTTTTGCATCTGTGTGAAAGTTCACCAAGATGTAACTTCTGGTGGTTACGGAGGGCACTGGAAAGCCTAAAAGATTTCCCACACTCAAGGCAATGGTGGCGCTTCTTCTGGGAATGAATACGTAGGTGGTTTTTAAGGGCCATGGGGTTTGAAAACATTTTCTGGCAGATGTAGCACTCAAAACGGCCAGTCTTGTGTGTGTTTTTGTGGTTCAGCAGGCTACCTGCGTGGCGGTAAGTACGACTGCAGATATCACAGCGGAATGGGCGGTCCTCTGTTTCAAAGGGCACTTTTGAGCTAGATATCTGGTCAGGATCGGTCTTCTCTTTTTCAGGACTTTGAGCACTACTATCATCAAGTGATACGGCACTACCATCACACGTATGTTCTGCTAGCTCCTGTTCTGTGGAGAAGTTTTGCTTGCACACTTCACAACTGTACCCACGAGGAACCTCACCTTTGATGTCAAGATGATCATTAGCAGCAGTATCTACATTCTCCTTGTTTAGGGTCCCATTGTGGACACCTGATGCATTTCCCAAGCCCTTCCTTTTGCTTCCAAGATGTGATTTTAGATGCCCTTTCTTGTAAGTCCTGCCACATGCGTGGGCTTGGTAGTGGATGAAGAGCTGTTTCTGTCCTCTGAAAGCCTTGCCACAATCCAGGCATTTATACCTCTTGACAGCAAAGTGGATTCGCAGATGGTTCTTCATAGCCAGCTGATTAGGGTAGGTGTTGTGACAAATTGTACAGTAAAAATGTCCCGTCTTGTGTGACTTTTTATGATTGACCAAACTGCCCGCATGTCTGTATGTCCTACCACACTGATCACAAGAGTAGGGACGTTGATCATCTGCGACAGCACTGAATTGTACATCTTCTGCCTCAGCTGTAACTTGTTCAGTCTTAACTTCTGCCTTTGATGGAGGTAATCCACCCAGTTCTATTTCTGAAGAGTCCGAATTGAGGTGGCCCGTTACTTTTGATTGGCACGAGTGCTGATCTTCTGGCTGATACATCTCCCCGCAGCTATTACAGATCAGGAGCTGCTTCACACCCTTGATATCTGGGTTATGGCTGGCCGTTTCCTGAGTTTCTTCCCCAGTAGCTTTGTTCCCAATCGCATCTGCTTCTATAGGATAACTGGGCCCATTGTCTTCGGGCTGTTTTAGGTCATACTGGACTGTGCTGGAGTTTTCATTAACAGACACGGAATGCATCAGCTGGTGAAGGTGAAAGTTGACCTGCTTGGCTCGAATTTGTTTCTCTAAATGGATCCTCTGATGACTCATCAGCTGCTTTTGAAGTTTGAAAGCTTTTCCACAGTCTGCGCATTTGTGTCTGATGATGAGAGAGGAGAAAGAAACATGAAAAATTTACTTACTTGTTGCTATCAAGTACATATTGTATTGTATAGTCAACACAACCTTGGTAAACTTCAGAACATAAATATAATAAAAGTCTAACATTTGCATTAAGAAATTAAGTCAAAGAAATAGCCACATATAAATTTACAGTGGCGAAAATAAGCATTGAACCCGTCAACATTTTTCTCAGTAAATATATTTCTAATGGGGTTATTGACATGAAATTTTCGCCAGATGTCAGTAACAACCCAAATAATCCACACATACAAAGAAATCAAAACAAATAAGTCAATAAATTATGTGTAATAAAGTGGAATGATACAGGGAATAAGTATGGAACACGCTTACTGAAATTTATTTAACATTCAATAGAAAAGCCTTTGTTGGTAATGACGGCTTCAAGACGCCTCCTGTATGGAGAAACTTGATGCATGCATTGCTCAGGTGTGATTTGGGCCCATTCTTCCACACAAACTGCCTTCAAATCTTGAAGGTTCCGGGGGTCTCTTCTATGAACTCTGATCTTCAGTTCTTTCTATAGATTTTCAATTGGATTCAAGTCGGGTGATTGACTGGGCCATTCTAGCAGCTTTATTTAATTTCTCTGAAACCAATTGAGAGGTTCCTTGGTTGTGTGTTTGTCTTGCTGAAATGTCCCCCCTCGTTTCACCTTCAGCAACCTGGTAGATGGCAGCAGATTCTTATCAAGAATGTCGAGGTACATTTTCTCCATTCATCCTTCCTTCAATTATATGAAGTGTGCCAGTATTTTGGGGTGATCTGCAGTGCCACGTCTCCTCCAAACATGGTGTGTGCAATGACATCCAAAGAGTTCAATTTTGGTCTCATCTGACCAGATTCTATTCTCCCAGTATTTCATTGGCTTGTCCGAATGTTGTGCAGCAAACTTTAAATGAGCTTCAACGTGCTTTTTCTTCAGCAGCGGAGTCTTGCGCAGTCAGCGAGCATAGAGGCCATGGTGGTTGAGTGCATTACTTATTGTTTTCTGCTAATTCCAGGTTTTTCTGAAGCTCTCCGCGAGTGGTCCTTGGCTCTTGGACAAATCTTCTGATTATTCTTTTAACTTCTCTGTCAGAAATCTTGCAAGGAGCACCTGGTTGTGGCCAGTTTATGGTGAAATGATGTTCTTTCCACTTCCGGATTATGGCCACAACAGTGCTCACTGGAATATTCACAAGTTTTCAGATTTCAGCTGTTTTCTTGGCTTTCCATGCCTTTTAGCACCTCCTTTACTTCATGTGTTCAATACTTTTTCCCTGTGTCATTCCACTTTATTATTACACATAACTTAATTTATGGACTTATTTGTTTTGATTTCTTTGTATGTGTGGATTACTTGGGTTGTTACTGACATCTGGTGAAAATTTCATGTCAATAGCCCCATTAGAAATATACTTACTGAGAAAAATGTTGATGTGTTCAATACTTATTTTCCCAGCTGTATCATTTTTGCAGGGATTGCTTTTTGTGGTTGATGTAGCTATTTTGGCTTTGAGGTGTGTGGCCACTAGGGGGCATCTCACAACCACAAACCCTTGACATAGCTTCACAGACACTGTTTCAGGTACAAATGCAGGGATTTCATTTTCACAAATACCTTATATAGGTTTCCTTCTCTACACGCTCCACAATTTCAACAACACAATTCCTCCCTTCGTCACTCCTCTCAGGTGAGTTTTGTCTAACTAGTCTCCCGAATTTGACTCATTCGGTGGAACAGCCTGGGTCTAATACCAGACCCAGGAGTACTTCTGGTGCTATCAACCTTGAATCCAGAAAGAATTTCTGGGTCAGACGGAAGCTCCCTGTGACAGGAGAGCCTGTCTTCCAGCAGCTTTCCCTAGAGCAGGGGTCCTCAGTCACAGTCCTGGAGGGCCACAGTGGCTGCAGGTTTTCATTCCAGCCAGTTTTCTAATTAGAAATCAGTCCTTGCTGATAATGAAACTTGGTATTTCACTTAAAGCCATGTTAGCATTTTCATTCATCACAGGCAAATTTTAGTTACATTGTAGATCAGAGGTCCTCAATTACCGTCCTGGCAGTCCACAAAGGCTGTAGGTTTTCTTAATTAGAATCTTTTTTTTTTTTTTTTTTTTCGCCTTATACAATTTCTTGTATTAGGAATTTGTTAGTTTTCGCATACACCTTGGGGTCAGAGCGCAGGGTCAGCCATTGTACAGCACCCCTCGAGCAATTACAGGTTATGCTTGTCTGTCCTTCCATTATAAAGGCCCCCAGGCCAGGTAAGAAGCCATCCAACCTGGACGTGATGGCAGCCTGTAGCCCCTACCATCTATGACAACTGTCATTGTAAGCAGTGTGTTTTCCAGTGTTAAAACAGGTCTATTCATGGCGCTAACACTCTCTGATGAACACACATATACATAAATGAATAAACAGAGCTCCCAGACAGGAGTGGAACAGAAAAGGCAAGAAAAGTCTGAATCAGGACAGTAGCATTTACCACTGGTTTATTCTGTAAATGGAGTCTTGTCAGTGAATGTCCTTTATGGACTTGCAGGCTTCTTCCAACAAACTCCCATAGAAACAGAACTTACAGTGGTGTGAAAAACTATTTGCCCCCTTCCTGATTTCTTATTCTTTTGCATGTTTGTCACACAAAATGTTTCTGATCATCAAACACATTTAACCATTAGTCAAATATAACACAAGTAAACGCAAAATGCAGTTTGTAAATGGTGGTTTTTATTATTTAGGGAGAAAAAAAAATCCAAACCTACATGGCCCTGTGTGAAAAAGTAATTGCCCCCTGAACCTAATAACTGGTTGGGCCACCCTTAGCAGCAATAACTGCAATCAAGCGTTTGCGATAACTTGCAATGAGTCTTTTACAGCGCTCTGGAGGAATTTTGGCCCACTCATCTTTGCAAAATTGTTGTAATTCAGCTTTATTTGAGGGTTTTCTAGCATGAACCGCCTTTTTAAGGTCATGCCATAGCATCTCAATTGGATTCAGGTCAGGACTTTGACTAGGCCACTCCAAAGTCTTCATTTTGTTTTTCTTCAGCCATTCAGAGGTGGATTTGCTGGTGTGTTTTGGGTCATTGTCCTGTTGCAGCACCCAAGATCGCTTCAGCTTGAGTTGACGAACAGATGGCCGGACATTCTCCTTCAGGATTTTTTGGTAGACAGTAGAATTCATGGTTCCATCTATCACAGCAAGCCTTCCAGGTCCTGAAGCAGCAAAACAACCCCAGACCATCACACTACCACCACCATATTTTACTGTTGGTATGATGTTCTTTTTCTGAAATGCTGTGTTCCTTTTACGCCAGATGTAACGGGACATTTGCCTTCCAAAAAGTTCAACTTTTGACTCATCAGTCCACAAGGTATTTTCCCAAAAGTCTTGGCAATCATTGAGATGTTTCTTAGCAAAATTGAGACGAGCCCTAATGTTCTTTTTGCTTAACAGTGGTTTGCGTCTTGGAAATCTGCCATGCAGGCCGTTTTTGCCCAGTCTCTTTCTTATGGTGGAGTCGTGAACACTGACCTTAATTGAGGCAAGTGAGGCCTGCAGTTCTTTAGACGTTGTCCTGGGGTCTTTTGTGACCTCTCGGATGAGTCGTCTCTGCGCTCTTGGGGTAATTTTGGTCGGCCGGCCACTCCTGGGAAGGTTTACCACTGTTCCATGTTTTTGCCATTTGTGGATAATGGCTCTCACTGTGGTTCGCTGGAGTCCCAAAGCTTTAGAAATGGCTTTATAACCTTTACCAGACTGATAGATCTCAATTACTTCTGTTCTCATTTGTTCCTGAATTTCTTTGGATCTTGGCATGATGTCTAGCTTTTGAGGTGCTTTTGGTCTACTTCTCTGTGTCAGGCAGCTCCTATTTAAGTGATTTCTTGATTGAAACAGGTGTGGCAGTAATCAGGTCTGGGGGTGGCTACGGAAATTGAACTCGGGTGTGATACACCACAGTTAGGTTATTTTTTAACAAGGGGGCAATTACTTTTTCACACAGGGCCATGTAGGTTTGGATTTTTTTTCTCCCTAAATAATAAACACCATCATTTAAAAACTGCATTTTGTGTTTACTTGTGTTATATTTGACTAATGGTTAAATGTGTTTGATGTTCAGAAACATTTTGTGTGACAAACATGCAAAAGAATAAGAAATCAGGAAGGGGGCAAATAGTTTTTCACACCACTGTATGTGGATTAGTACTAAAATGTTACCTTCATCACTGCATCACGCTGTGTCTGCTGAGGTAAGTGGCACCAATCTGGGCCAGAGTTTTCTGGGCACTCATTCTAACCTGTTTCTCCTTTTCCACCCTCAGTTTGCGAGGGCAATTAACCTGAGCGCAGCACCCAGAACTGGCCCTAGAAAACAGGATGATCCCTGGAAGATGGCGTCTGACTTTGGACCCAGAACCTGACCTGGAGCAAGAGCCAGGGAGTTATCTGCATCTCCCTAACCTGGGAAAGCTTTTATTTGTTAGGATGTTGTCTCATCTTTTTCACTTTTGCCACTGTGCACAGTTTTTGTTTATCTGGTTTAATAAATGGGAACTCCCGGCGGGTGCCCCAACATTCAAAGCAGCTTGTGATATTCTGTGTACCAGACACAACTGATACCAGCTTTTACACTGCAGTACCAGTACCAAAACAATACCGAAGCAAATAATGGATAACCCATACCCACCCCCACCATCCCGTGGGGTCCCGGCTGCTTCATTCCCCTGGCACCTCACTCTACAAATAATTTTGAGGAGCAGGGTGAGGAACGGGTATTACAGGAGTGGGTCCACCCCCACCCAAGGGTTTCTAGCACATTAATATAAACAAGTATGACAAACTGGGTCCACCTTGGTGACTGAAGCCCGGTGACATTTGTATATTAGTGATGAACATTCTGTGGCGATGGGAGAGCTTTTATGTAAATAATTGTGTCCCAAAAAGTGCAGGCTCTGATTGGGCGCACAAGCGGCTGCTTACAAAGGTGCGTGCAAATATGAGCGTCACACAGGTGCCTCATTATTGTCTTGAAGGGAGAGGAGCATTCACACCTGTGCCCCATTAGAGAGGCCAGGTATTAAGAGGAGCCTGCATAGGACAAATGGGGAAACAAATGAAAAAAAGGTGGACGTTAAAGAAAGGAGAGAAGCAGGCAGGAAGGGGAGAGAGCTAGTACAAGACAGCGAGAGAGAGAAGTACCTAGGGGAGAATATGATGGGACGCTCAGCGGCTTAAGAAGGCCACTCCAGGTGAGTGGCTTAGGGAGCTTGTGTGATCTGAAGCTCGCTCCCGTGCAAGTCCAAGGAAAGGTATCGGGAGCCAAAGAAGGAAGGCTCGGCACGGTGCCCTGCCAGGGCTAAAGACAGCAGTGGGGATCCAAGGCTTGGAGGAATGAGGTTTGTCACGCCGCCCTGCCAGATGCCATGGGCAGCAGTGACCCATACCACAAGTAGAAGGTTGGCTGTGATTGTCAGTTGGGCATCTCCTTTGTTGGAGGGACCAGGGCAGGGTACGCAGAGGAGACATCAATTTTAAAAGGATGCACCAGAAATGGAGAATATGAGAAGCTTCTTGCCTTTAAGATTTCATCCTAACTTTGATGGATTATTTATTTGATGGATTTTTAAATTCCACACACTGCACTCTTTTTATGGATCACTTATTGAGAATTTTGACTGCACTGCACTGTTGGACACTTAAAAGCACTGTTCAATTTTGCACCAACCCATCGTCTGGATGTATGTGCCCTCATCTGTCTGGCTCATCTCTGTTGTGACTATCAACGACCCAGGTTCAGGAGGCCCCCCAATGCTAAATGGGAGCATGGAGGCAACCCACACCATCATAATATTACACAAATGAGCAGTTCACCATGGAGGTCCCATCATACAAGCATTTACTTCTGGTAGTTAAAATTGTCCAATGCTAGTACCATACCGGTTTTAAAATTGTATTTTTCAGCACCACACAACACTAATGTGGACACCTGTCTGACATTACCTGCATTTCAGTGGGTACTACCATAGAAGAGGGCAGGGCAAACATTGGTATGTTAGCATCACTGATAGGTAAAAATCAGACACATGAAGTAGACTCACCTCTTTACATCAAAGTGGACCCTCTGGTGATTCTTGAGAGCGAGAAGATTATAGAAACGCTTCTGGCAAACAAAGCAGCGGAAGACACCAGTCTTGTGAGATTTCTTGTGGTTGAGAAGACTGCCAGCATGTCGATAAGCACGACCACACTGGTCACACCGATATGGCCTCTCCTCGTCATTTCCACCATCCAGACTTTCCTCCTTTTCTGGATTATCAGGAATGGACAGGTTTTGGAACACAGCCCCATTAGACACCGGTACTTCTCCTTGGCCACACTGATGACTGTCCAACTCGATAAAAGTCTTGAAACTAAATCCACATTCTCCGCAAATCTGATCTTTGTTTTCCAATGAGGTCTCAACTTCACTATTTTCCTCTTTCAAGGTTTTTAATTCAAGGGGCTCATTAATGAAAATTTCATTTTTAGTCTCTGGAATTTCCTCGGAATCTGTTGGCTCCAACTGCAAATTGGTAGATGTTTCTTCGTGATGAGTGAGTCGATGTTGATGGAAATCAGTCTCGTTTGAGAAGCTCTCACCACACACGCTGCAGATTCGAAGACTGCTTTCATCCATCGAGTGGGCAGGATGATCAGCATCCATGTGTGTGTGGCTACGGAGATGACTCTTGAGTGCAGAGAGGGTGGCATAATGGTTCCCACACACAGAACACTGGCAGATTTCAGAAATGTCAGTTACCTCTTTGTGATCAGGCAGTTCCACATGCTTCTGGGCTGGGCCACTCTTTCTACGTTTGGAACCCTTTAGTCCAGAAGAAGAATTCTCCAAAGGAAGATTCTCCCTCAATTGTTGGTAGTCATTTCTTGGGTGGAAATTATCAACCCCATTCTGGAATATTAAAGCATCCAACCCTTGTTTCTGCAAAAGACAACGATGGCTTTTGATGCCAGCAATGTCGCCGTAAGTCTCTCCACAATCTGCACACATGTGCCGCTCCGCTTGGAAGTGGGAGCTTATCTGTTGCTGATTGTCCAGTTCAATTTCAGCATGCTCAGCATGCAAAGATCCCATCTCATTTTCCAAATGAGTACTCTCACCTGCGGTCTCTGCATCGACATTGGCATCCTGGCTCACAAGCAGCTCGGCGGCTTCCTGGAGGTCATGATGCGGTACCATAATCACTCCATTAATATGTGATACCAAGTGCTGCTTCCACAATGCTTCCGTCGAATATGTCTGGTAACAAATGTGGCAGCTGTAAAGAGCTTCTGGAGTCCCTGATTCGCTGTTGTCCATGGGCTCATTAGAAAGCCAGTAGGAACTATTCAGGCTGCCAGTCCTGTCCAAAATTTGGGGAAGAGGCTTGGATTTATGAATTCGCAAATGACTTTTTAAGGCAGCAAGGTTTGGGTATTGCTTTCCACAGACTGAGCACTGATATATCCCAGTCTGGTGAGATCTCTTGTGGTTTATAAGGCTACCTGCGTGGCGGTAACTCTTGCCACACTGTTGGCACCTGAACCGACGTTCACCATCCAAAGAGTCATGTTGTGCATTAGACCTCCTAGTAGACTCTTCACTTCCATGCAGAAGACTGGCTTTGATCACAATTTCCTCCGAGGGGGTATTCTCACTACAAGAAGGCTGGAAGGCTTTGTGAGGTGAATTTTTATCACCGTCTTCATTTTGCACCGCAGTGCCATGGGTTAAGTAATGCTCCATAAGGCTATTGGGTTCTGGATAGCTCTCTCCACAACAGGCACATGTAAAAGCCAGCCCATTAACAACTTCCCGTGCTTCACTGTGCCCCTCACTCTCAAAAGGCTCTGTATTAGAAGATGGCTGGTAGCTATCTGCAGTAAGCTCAGGATTTTGTGCGCTAGCATAGTCATGTGAAAGGTCGCCTCCTTCAGTATATCCATCAAGGTGATCCAATGGCAAAGAATTGTTATTATGCAGCATGACATGGTCTTGAAATTCAGATTCATCAGCAAACGCCACCTCGCACAGATGACAGAAGTTGCTTTTCTCGGTGTCACTGATGCTGCTACCCGCATGAGAAACAAGCAGATCTTGAGGGATATCAGAATGTTCAAAGTAAGGAGGCTGCAATGATCTGTTTGAGGTGGACTTGGGGTGGATTCTCAGGTGGCTACTCAAAGCGGCCAGATTATTAAACTGTTTGAAACATATGCGACACTCAAAAGCGCCCAGTTGGTGCGATTTTTTGTGGTTGATTAGGCTACCATGGTGTCTGTAGGTTTTTTCGCATTGGTTGCACTTGAAGGGTCTATCGTCCGTGTCTTCAGACACTGGTTTGCTGTCATTACCCCTTCTGCTTTTAATCAGCCCATCCCTCAATGGAGTTGAAGTTTTGTGATTAGGTGGCTGAAAACAAAAGTGTCTTTTCAAACTGCTAATGTCCCCAAACAGCTTTCCACAATCACTGCAAGAAAAACTTGGAAGTCCATTATGAGTGACTCTGTCCCCTTCGAGGGAACTTGAATCACTGGCCTCATTAGCACCATAGACTATTCCTGTGGCGTCAGGTAAAAGATGAGAGTCGGAATGGTTGCCAGCATTGGACACAACAGCATTTTTATGAGGTGCTTCAGAACCATCAGCAGAAAGCATGTTGGAAGCATTTCTAGGTCTCAAGGAAAGGTTCTCTGAAGAGTCGGAGCTATCTGCTCCCAGAGAACCCGACATGTTTAGCTCATTTGCTGCAGAGTCATTGGCGTGCAATTCGCTAATGTGCACGGCCAGCTGAGACTGACTCCGAAAGCTCCTTCCACATACCGTGCAGTGATGGGTTCTTTCCGTGTGGCACCTCTGGTGGGTAGCAAGTTGGGCGGCCAGCCTGAAAGCCTTGCCACACACTTGACATTGGAAACTCTTGCCCTGTGTGTGGATACGCACGTGATTCTTCAGAGCCAGGGGGTTGGTAAGCTGCCTGCCACAAATGGGGCAGTGGAAAAGTCCCACCTCATGAGTCTTCTTATGATTCACCAGGCTGCCAGCATGCCTGTAACCTCTGCCACATTGGTCACACTTAAAGCGGCGGTCCTCATCCTGAAGGTAGTGACTTTCCACGTGCTCCAGCATGTCTGGCCACGTGGGGCAAACCGTGTCACACTGCTTGCATTGAAAACTGTCTTGACTGCTTTGGCCTTGCATGTCTCTAGAAAAGGCAAAATGCACAAAACATGAAAAACTCTGTGAGGTAACCACCTTGCAGGAAGACGTCTCATTTAAACACAGGCTGTGTTAGTCCACAAGGCCTGTGACACACGAGGTTCAGGTTTTCCATGTCCACAGCCATGTTTCTGTTTTTTTTTTTTTTTCTCTGAGGTTTCGAGGGTTTATTTCAGCATCATAATTGTAGTGTTTCTCCTGGCCCTATCCAGCAGTTTATGACAGATCCATATTAAGGCATTTGGGAGATCTATGGAGTGAGAAAAAAAAAGGGAAGAATTAGGTCAGACGTCTGAGAGTCTCAAAAAGCAACACACTTATGGTTTCAAAAACACACATCATTTCGAGTTTGACACTGAAGCCTTTACATGTTTTGAGCACATCTCATATAATTAAAGTAATAAAATCAGGACTTGTATGTAATTAGTACTTTTACATAGACGAGTTCATTCAATCAATAAAATAACAACATAAACGATTTTCAAAATAGAGACCATCTATAAGGAATTCACTGGCACTGTGACAACTGGCCTTAACCCTGCAGTTCATGGAAAAATAATATCGAGGCTAAGTGAGAAAATGTGCTGAGTTCGTTTTTCTCGGCTTAAGATTTTTGGAAAAATAATACTTTGTGTTCACTGTGTCAGTTCAAGAGTGAAAAGTCAAATAGAAAACAATCAGCCTTCAAGACGAGCAGATCAACACATACTTGGAAATGTGTAGTGCTTTACAGCAATGGGTTATTACAACCTGAAATAAAGTATATATTGATTGAAATTAGCTTGTTGATTCGGTTGGGCCTCTTTTGAAGTGATGTTACCAGCCCAGCACACCACAGCGCAGAAAACTGCACTGACCATCACGGAGCGTTAGAAGATATGAAGAATGTTGCTTCTCACATTAAAGGACGAAGAGTCTGCTTTGCCCTTTCTTCTCTAGTTCCTCTGTGTTACGAGATCAGTCCAGCCTGTCATTGATGTGGACCCCCAAGCAATTGTAGGAGCGTTTCACCTCCACATCCACTGCTTGAACAGTGACTGGACATGGAGGCTCCTTGGTGTGGTGAAAGTCAATCAACAGTTCATTGCAGGCAATTCTCAAAATCCTCTCCCTGTCTCATCCCCCTTATTGATACACCCCATTAATGCAGAATCATCTGAGAATTTCTGCAAGTGATACGGGTACAACGTGTGCCTTTTTTAATGATGTCCAGTCAATTCAACTGGAGTCCACCTGTGAAGTATTAGGTTCACAACACATCTCAAGTATAATTAAAGCAAACAAGTGGCACCAGACCACAGTTTGGAGCTCCACAGCAAACAGTCTGAATTTCCACTTTCATGAATGAGATGTTTCAGTTTTCAATTTTTTTAAATAAAATTTGCAAATGTTTCTGAGAAAACGTTTTCACTTTTATCATTATGGGCTATTGAGTGTAGAATGATGAGCATAACTTTAAAATTAAATCCACAACACAATAAAGCGAGCAGAAAGTGAGGGGGGTCTGAATAATTTCTGAATCCACGGTAGTGTTAAGTGATCGAACGTTTATCATTACTTTTGAGCATTCCTGTTTCTTTATGAACGTGAAACAAAACAAACGTACATCACATTGGCAAAGGCGTTTGGCTCACAATACCGCAAATTCTACCTCATTGAAGATTGTCTGAAACAGATGATAAACTTCCCCCACCCCAAAATGAAAGTAGATGAGGGCAAATAAATCTACACATCTTTTTTCTTTTGTTAATAAATATTTACATTCACACACAAATTAATAACTTGATAAAGCAAGTAAACAAATACTCTATATAAACAAACTGATGGAAAAGAAGAAAATCAAATTACAGGGTGGCTTGTGGTTTTGTTTGGATGTGTTGTCGAAACAGACATGTTTACTTACACATCTGATCCTTCCACCATCTGCTCTGAGCAATTTTCCCTTTGTAGTCGGTGTGTGTTCCTTTAGGTACGGAGCAATCATCTATTAAAAGGTTTCCAATTGACTGAAGCCCATATGGATTTCATTAAAACGCCACTTTCAGTGATCAATTAAAAATAATTTATAGGCTGTTACACAATGGCCCTGAAATGTGTTAACACTCTGTCTTTAAGTGACACTTTCGAGATTACAGATATCAAGTCACACTTCAAAATATTTGCCAAGGGTTGCGCCCATAAGTTGATATAACCCTGGCAGAATTTGTAAGATGTGTACCATTTTTTTAAAACAAACCCGAGTGATCAGGCATACTATGAATAGGATTCAAACTAAACTATTAGTCACGACAGAACAGCGCAATCCACAGCAAGAAAGGAAATAAAAAGATGGCCAATTTCAAAAGTTTGCATACCTTTAGTTTTTAATGTCATGTATTATCCCCTTTAGCATCAATGGCAGCTTTCCATCTTCTCCGATAGTAAATGAGGCTATATACAGTATTTTCTCAGGTGTTCGAAATCTTTCTGAGTCTACCGGACTGTCTCTTAATATTAATGGAAACCCTAATTTTCCACTCGTCAGTAAGAGTTTGAACACTGATCTTCGGATGCCTTTTTATGTCCTTTTTCTGGTTTATAAAGTTGAGCTAGTTTTTCACACAGATCTTTGGATAGCTCTATTGCTTCAGTAACCAGTAAGACTCTACTTACTTTTGTCAGCACATTACTGCAGGCCTGAGCTACCACCAAGTTGTCTGTGCTCATCCTGTTAGATCTCCCTTCGGCCTTTGACACGGTCAACCACCTGATCCTTCTTGCCACCCTGTCTGAGCTAGGCATCTCTGGGACAGCCCCAAGGTAGTTTGAGACGTCTTCAGGGAGATCTTACTGTGTGTCCTGAAGTGGAAAGACATCAAGAGTGCACCAAGCAAGCATGGGGTTACACCAAGGATCGGTGCCGGGCCTTCTCCTCCTCCTCCTCCTCTCTCTCTATACACCTCTTCACTAGGCCCTACCATCCCATTAATTTTCCTCTCTGTGCTATGCTGTGCTCTACCTGTCATTCCCTCCAGAGGACCTCATGGAATCAGCTAGAATTTCTGCATGTCTCACTGACATTGTAACCTACATGAAGGAACACCATCTCAGGCACAACTTGCCAAAGATGGACTTTCTTGTTATCCCAGCTTGCTTGTCTATTCAGCTCCCCATCTTTGTTCAGTTTCTTTCATTATCGCTAACACCAAGCTGGGAAACAACCTTGGGGTGGTGATCGATAACCAGCTGTCCTTCAAGGACCGTGATGCATGTATAAAATTCTCATTGATGAGATGTCTCCTCTGTGTATAAATCCTGCCTAAGGTACATACTACACTGAAGAAGCTCAACTCCAGACAGCTTCAGGTGGACCCACTCGCCCAACGAGCTGTCCTTCAGGGATCATGTTGCTACAGTCTCCTGGTCTTACAGATTCACTCTATACAATATCCACAAGATCAGATCATATCTAACATAGTATGCTACAGGATTTGTTCTGGTCGCACCTGGACTAATGCAACTCTGGCAGGAGTACTGCCATATGTCACCAAGCTGTTACAAATAATTCAAAATCCACTTCACTACACTGGCTTTCTGTAGCGACTTATATTAAGTTAAAATCCTTGATGCTTGCCTACAGAGTAGTCAATGGGTCAGCAAGTAAATTTCTGGAGACACTTATGAGGTCCAATGCTCCTTCTCAATCACTCAGGTCTGCTGTTGGTGTCTGGTGATACCACCTCTGCATGGTATCCAGACTTCTGGTAGTGCAGACTCTTTTCTCAAGAAGCTCCTAGTTGATTGAACAAGCTGCCAACTTCCATTGGAAATTCTTAATTCCTTCAATGTTTTTAAGATGTCTTGGAGGACTCTCCTGTTTGGTGAATTTCTTTCTAGCTGATATTAGCTGTTAGGTTTTGCAACTTAAGAATAGCAGCTCACTTGTATTTTATTCTGAGCTGTTCACCTTTGGTGATCCATTTGTAATCTTGTCCTGTCACACTTGTTCCCAAACAGTCCCCCAGCATGATGCTCACACAATTATGTTGACATCTTTTGTAAGTTGCTTTGGAGAAAAGTGTCTGTTAAGCAAATAAATGTAAAATTAATGAAACTCTGGATGCGATGCAATGCACAAGGGTCTCTCAAGAGTGAAGAAACTCACTGACTATTCAAACACAGACACTAATTACGTTCCAGCAGGGCAAAGGCATGGATACTTATTCTCCTGGCTATGTCAGCTTCAGTGTATATTATTAGGCCTAACATTCAAGGGAATTTAAAGTTTTCATCAGGGAAATATGTATGATTTCAGTTATCTTTATGACTATTAAAGGACACACACAGTTCTGTGACGATAAATAGCTTCCTCTGAGTACTATTCCTAAATAAAAGAATGGTGTTTTTCCTGATCACTCATATTTTCCAAAAATGGTTAACATTTTACTAATTCTGCCAGGGGTATGTAAACTTATGAACACAATTGTATAATACGCATGTATACTAATAGATGCACTTTTTTTTTTCTGAGGTCTTCACATGTGAGGAAGCAGATAACCACCTAGTGGTAACAGGGACTACTAAGGAGGTACTGAGTGATTTAGAAATTGTAGAGGGAGACGTGCTGCCTAGATTTAATAGACTAACATCAAACAAATCACCAGGACCAGAAAATATTTATCCTATAGTTCTTAAGGAGGACAGCAACTATATATATATAAACCCTTGACCCATATTTTTAGGAAGTCACTGCACACTGGGGAAATTCTAAAAGAGTGGAAAATGGCAAATACTACCTTGTTATATAAAAAGGGTTCAGTTTTACTGAAGAGTCAGCATAGGTTCAGATGAGGACAGGTCAGGTTGGGGAGTATGCACTGGTACAGCTCGTTGCCACACTAACAACACGATAAAACAGCTCAGGATCCCGGTTGGCAACCCCCCCAGGCAGACACGCAGTCCAGTACCACCCACTGGAAATGACCATCTATCTGCCACAGTCAGGTGTTATGTGGGCATCCCCTTGGCCTGGTCCCTCAACAATGAGTATCCTGCAAGCTGGATTATCAACGGGGAATCACGCAACACGGCTGTTGTGCCATAACTGATGCTCCCTCATAGTATAGGTAATGTGCATCATTCAAGATTCCATAAGCAACTGCTCGTTTGACACAAAGTCAAACCAGTGGTACCCAAGGATTCTCTGAAGAGAGACAGTACCAAAGGAGTTCCGTCTTCGTCTAAAGACTTTTGCATAGATATTGGTAGAGCCACACACCCTTTTCCAGTGACATCATGAACCCCCCAGCTCTAATAATCTGTCTACTGACTTCACAGGTAGAGCCACCAGAGAGAAGAATGTTGCTGCCAAGTTAAGTAAACTACTCGACACATTTGACATTCCAAAGACAGACACACTGCTGACGGCTGTGAGCAAGAAGTCATTAAAGGCCTCAGTCTTGGTTTTTATCTAGAACACTCGCAAGCCCAGACACTCAGACTACTCGCTCAGTCTCTCAAGAGCCCTGAACAGAGCCTCCAATGACTCCACGAAGATCACCGCATCGTCAGTAAAGTCAAGATCAGTGAATCTTTCTTCGCCAACAAATACCCCACAGATAAGGAGGTTGTGTTTTACTAACATGCTGGAATTCTATGAGGAAGCAACAAAAGCATACAATCAAAGTGGAGCATAAGATATTATTTACCTTGACTTTAAGAAAGCACTCGATAAGGTGCCACATGAGAGGTGGGAGTTCAGGTGCGGCATATAGTTGGGTGCAGAATTGGCTCAGACACAGGAAGCAGAGGGTGATGGTGCGAGGAACACTCTCAGAATTAATTGTCTGATGTTAAGAGTGTTGTCCCACAGGTGTCAGTGCTGCGGCTGCTGCTATTTATATATATCTATACTAATAAAAGGCAAAGCCCTCACTGACTCACTCACTCACTCACTCACTCACTAATTCTCCAACTTCCCGTGTAGGTGGAAGGCTGAAATTTGGCAGGCTCATTCCTTACAGCTTACTTACAAAAGTTAGGCAGGTTTCTTTTCGAAATTCTACGCGTAATGGTCATAACTGGAACCTCTTTTTTGTCCATATATACTGTAATAGACTGCACCTTGATGGCCGTAGGAGGCAGAGTTGCGTATCGCGTCATCACGTCTCCCACGTAATCATGTGAACTGACTGTGAACGCAGTACGTACAAAACAAGGAAGAGCCCCAAAGAGCGCGGAAGAAAACATTCATTACACAATTGAGAAGGCAGCGAAACAATAAGAAGCGAGCGAGTGACGCATACAAGCATATTCATAAGTGCAGCTACTGCGGAAACAAACCACAGTGTAAACCATAAGTTTAAATTAAGTTTATAGAAACGCTCCCGCTGCCGTTTGCAATACCATATTCGCGACATACAAGTTTAATGAGAAGACACAAGGTATAAACGAGACTTTGGATCACTTTGTAACGGAGTTAAAATTGCTGTAGCGAGAAACTTTTTAAGTGCCGGGTCTTAGCTAACATTAAATAAAGCCATGGACATTGCAACATCACACAAGAGAGTGGCTCACGTGAACTGACTGAACGCAGCACGAGTGATCACTTCGATGAATCAAACCTGTTCAAAAAACACATTACACAATTGATAATGTAGGTAAAGAATATGAAGCAACTGACACATACAGACATATTCATGAGTGCAGGTACTTCGGAAACAAAGCACCGTGTAAACCTAAAGTTTAAATTAAGTTCATAGACCTGCAAAAGGTTGCCATTGATTTGAGGCAAGATTGCTTTTCTCCTGTACAACTATACGTTGCATTCTCAACAGTAAGCTTGCACAGCTTGGTCATATTACAACCGGAGTGCTGAACTGACAACGTGGTATACAAAGAGAACTATAACAATCGTAATAAACGAACAATAAAACAGTGGAGAACCCGTGGATTAAATAAAAAGGCTGCTTCCTTGGCGAAGCAAGGAAAAAGGAAGACCTTATATGGCGTTCGTTTATAAAACAGCGGAAAAGCTGTGTAAAGGCTGCTTCACAAAAAAACAGCAGAGCGCCTTATATGAGCAGGCAGTCAGCTAAAGAAGGGAATCAATAAATAACTATAATCGGCCCTACCATCCCATAATAAACGAACAAAAAATAGTGGAGAATCCACGGACTACATAAAGGAAATAGGTACCTGAACAGAAAAGTGAGTCTCAAATAGCTACACAATAACTATAACAATCGTAATAAACGAACAATAAAACAATACAGAACCGCTAAGCAAGGAGAAAGGACGGCCTTATATGGCGTTCGTTTATAAAACAGCGGATAGGCTTTGTAAAGGCAGCTTCACAAAAAAACAGATCCTTAACAAATTGTTATTGGTATATTTTCCCTCAATTTAAAAAGGTTTTCTTTTCTTCATAATAAAAATTTAAAAGCATATGTACATATATATATATATATATATATATATATATATATATATATATATATGTGTGTGTGTGTGTGTGTGTGTGTGTGTGTGTATGTATGTATGTATGTGTGTATATATATATATATATGTATGTGTATGTATGTATGTGTATATGTATATATGTATATGTGTGTGTGTATGTATGTGTGTATATGTATGTGTATATATATGTTGATATATATATATATACAGTGGTGTGAAAAACTATTTGCCCCCTTCCTGATTTCTTATTCTTTTGCATGTTTGTCACACAAAATGTTTCTGATCATCAAACACATTTAACCATTAGTCAAATATAACACAAGTAAACACAAAATGCAGTTTGTAAATGGTGGTTTTTATTATTTAGGGAGAAAAAAAAATCCAAACCTACATGGCCCTGTGTGAAAAAGTAATTGCCCCCTGAACCTAATAACTGGTTGGGCCATCCTTAGCAGCAATAACTGCAATCAAGCGTTTGCGATAACTTGCAATGAGTCTTTTACAGCGCTCTGGAGGAATTTTGGCCCACTCATCTTTGCAAAATTGTTGTAATTCAGCTTTATTTGAGGGTTTTCTAGCATGAACCGCCTTTTTAAGGTCATGCCATAGCATCTCAATTGGATTCAGGTCAGGACTTTGACTAGGCCGCTCCAAAGTCTTCATTTTGTTTTTCTTCAGCCATTCAGAGGTGGATTTGCTGGTGTGTTTTGGGTCATTGTCCTGTTGCAGCACCCAAGATCGCTTCAGCTTGAGTTGACGAACAGATGGCCGGACATTCTCCTTCAGGATTTTTTGGTAGACAGTAGAATTCATGGTTCCATCTATCACAGCAAGCCTTCCAGGTCCTGAAGCAGCAAAACAACCCCAGACCATCACACTACCACCACCATATTTTACTGTTGGTATGATGTTCTTTTTCTGAAATGCTGTGTTCCTTTTACGCCAGATGTAACGGGACATTTGCCTTCCAAAAAGTTCAACTTTTGACTCATCAGTCCACAAGGTATTTTCCCAAAAGTCTTGGCAATCATTGAGATGTTTCTTAGCAAAATTGAGACGAGCCCTAATGTTCTTTTTGCTTAACAGTGGTTTGCGTCTTGGACATCTGCCATGCAGGCCGTTTTTGCCCAGTCTCTTTCTTATGGTGGAGTCGTGAACACTGACCTTAATTGAGGCAAGTGAGGCCTGCAGTTCTTTAGACGTTGTCCTGGGGTCTTTTGTGACCTCTCGGATGAGTCGTCTCTGCGCTCTTGGGGTAATTTTGGTCGGCCGGCCACTCCTGGGAAGGTTCACCACTGTTCCATGTTTTTGCCATTTGTGGATAATGGCTCTCACTGTGGTTCACTGGAGTCCCAAAGCTTTAGAAATGGCTTTATAACCTTTACCAGACTGATAGATCTCAATTACTTCTGTTCTCATTTGTTCCTGAATTTCTTTGGATCTTGGCATGATGTCTAGCTTTTGAGGTGCTTTTGGTCTACTTCTCTGTGTCAGGCAGCTCCTATTTAAGTGATTTCTTGATTGAAACAGGTGTGGCAGTAATCAGGCCTGGAGGTGGCTACGGAAATTGAACTCAGGTGTGATACACCACAGTTAGGTTATTATTTAACAAGGGGGCAATTACTTTTTCACACAGGGCCATGTAGGTTTGGATTTTTTTTCTCCCTAAATAATAAAAACCATCATTTAAAAACTGCATTTTGTGTTTACTTGTGTTATATTTGACTAATGGTTAAATGTGTTTGATGATCAGAAACATTTTGTGTGACAAACATGCAAAAGAATAAGAAATCAGGAAGGGGGCAAATAGTTTTTCACACCACTGTATATATATATATATATTTATATATGTATATATATGTATATATATGTTGATGTGTATATGTATATATATATATATATATATATATGAATATGTATATATATGTTTACATAACCTCGTTAACACACTACTTCTCTGCTGCGAAGCGCGGGTATTTTGCTAGTATATATTTTATATATATATATATATATATATATATAAATGATTTGTACAGGAATATAAGTAAGAAGCTGGTAATGTCTGTAGATGATACCAAGCTAAGTGGTATTAAGATAATCAAGAAGGCATTGAATCATCACAGTGGGACTTGGACAGCATGCAGGCTTGGGCAGACTTGTGACTGATGAAATTTAATGACAGTAAATTTAAAATATTACATGTAGGAAGTAGAAATGTGAGGTTTAAATACAGAACAGGAGGTCTGAAAATCAAAAGTACACCTTATGAGAAGGATTTAGGAGTCATAGTGCAGTCCACACTATCAACTGCCAGACAGTATTCAGAAGCCATTAAGAGAGCTAACAGAATGTCAGGTTATACAGCACCTTGATGTGTAGAGTACAAGTCCAAAGTAGGTAGGCCTGATCTGGAGTACTGTGTGCAGTTTTGATCTCCAGGCTACGAAAAACGACATGGCAGCACTAGACAAAGTCCAGAGAAGAGCAACTATGCTGATTCCAGGGGATGAGTTATGTGGAAAGATTAAAAGAGCTGAGCCTTTCGAATTTAAGTAAAGGAAGATTAAGAGGAGACATGACTGAAGTGTTTAAAATTGCAATGAGAAGTAGTAGAATGAATCAAGACAGTTACTTTAAAACGAGTTCTTCAAGAGCATGGGGACACAGTTGGAAACTTAAAGATAAATTTTGCACAAGCATTAGGAAGTTTTCTTCACACAGAGAACCACAGACACGTGGAATACGTGACTAAGCAGCACGGTGGACAGTAGGAATTTGGGGACTTTCAAAACTGGACTTGATGTTATTTTGGAAGAAATAAGTGGATTAGACTGGTAAGCATATTGTTGGGTTGAGTGCCCGGTTCTCATCTAAATTGTTCTAACAATTATATTTCAGATATACATACAGGGTGTGCAATTTAAAATAGTTGTAACTTTGTAAGTATATGTGATAGAAAGAATTCGTAAAAAGGATTAGAAAACTTGATGTATCTAGTTTTATTTTTGCCGTATTTGGGTAACTGAAAATCTGAGTCTGTTTAACATGAAATAAATTCTCCCAAAGTTAATGCGTGGTCTGCTTTGGGAAAAAATCGAGTCACGAGGCCATTCTTTTTTGAAGGGTGTGTTGTTAATGATGATAGCTATTTAGAAATGCTGCAAAATTACTTTATTCCTCAACCTGAACAATTAGGACTGATAGAGAATACAGTGTTTCAACAAGATGGTGCTCCTTGTCACTTTGCTTTGCATGTTAGAGAGTTTCTACATGAGAAAATCCCTAACAGTCGGATCGGAAGAGGTGGACCATTCTCTTGGCCGCCATGGTTACCAGATTTGACTCCATTGGATTTCTTTTTATGGGGAGGTGTGAAAATGAATATTTATTCAACCAAACCTCGATCTTTAGAAGACTTGCAAGCTAGGATAACTGATGGGATTGCTGGTATTACTGAAAATCAGCTTGAAAATGTTTTCTGAGAACTACAGAATCGTATTACCCTTTGTATTAGTAATGAGGGTGGACATGTTGAAAATTAACAAGAACAATAAAAAAATGTAAGTGTTTTGTCTTTCAAATTCTTTTACAGATCCTTTCTATCACATAGACTTACAAAGTTACAACTATTTTAAATTGCACACAGACTTTATGGACACCCTGTATACCTGAGGAAGGCAGACAGCAATGTGATGTGTACATTATTTTTCAATATAACATATCCTCTTTTACAATATTTCCAAGTGCAAAAAAGGGTCATGCTATGAAAAAAATCATAAATAAAAATATTATACATCTCCCACGTTTAGATGACTAAAACTGATGTCATTCCTTTGTATGTCTGCAAAGCCAGCAAAAAGACTAAATATTACTAACATTATAACCTAGATTCTTGCTCACAAAGCAAATGATAAATAGAGTTATAAATAAATATTTAGCCAGACAGCACAAAAAATGAATTAAGGGTTTTATTTTGGTGATGCTAGACAAAGAACAAAGCAGCATTCTTTGCTAGCTTACATATTCTCTTCATCAATTTAGACATCATATTGTTGGGCATATGGAAAGCCTGACATGTTGCATGACCCAGAAAGAGTGAAGATGTACATCTGATACACTTAATAATCAAAACCGGTATGTTCAACAGACGCACTAACGTTTTTAATTGCAAAAAGGAACGCTTGCCAAAAAAACATGGAGGAGAAAAGATTATTCAGGAAGCTAATCAGAACTAGAGAGTCCAAGAAAACATCAAGTCATATGCATACATTTGAAAATGGGTTTTCTTTCCATTGCAAAGCTGTATGGTTTGCTTGCATTGCCTTTAAAAGTGTTTGAACAAAAAAATGTTAGGTTATATCATAAAACCTCACCACTGCACGCAGAGTTATGCAGTGAAAAAATGTCATATTTACTTACAATGCATACTTGGCTTTTTTTTTAATTCAATGCCTTTAAAGTCAATTTAGCAGAGCTAACAGGAAATACTTAAACACACTTGTAATTCTTGTGAATGAGGTTCATGACAGTATTGCATTCACATTATTGTTTTGGAGAAGAACTTGCACAGAGCCATACGGCAACACCTAAGTACGTTTGATAAAGTGCAAATTACATTCACTGTAGGTTTCATGTTGAACAATAATATTCAAAGTGTCCCACGTGTGCGCCTGGGGGGTCAGTTTCCTGGCTCTGCTGAGGTAAGCGGTACCTCAGTCACACAAACACTTTGTGCCTTTCCACCCACAGCACCAAGAAATCACCAGAAGTGGGCAACTGACCCGACTGTGGTATGTGGAGTTGGTCTCACCCCTCTGGTCGGGGCTTTATAAATTAAAAGATTTTTAACACAGGACATTAAGCAGGGTCTCTAAGCAGAGCCCCAACTCTCTTCCTTTGTCCTTGTATTTGGTACAACGTTTTTGACCACTAAATCTTTCTTTTCTTTTGTGAAATATTGATAGAAATAAATAGAAACGCTCATTTTTTACCTCGATGGATTTAACAGTCAAAGATTGTGTTTGAGAGCAATACAGTGGAATATCTCAAAAGGAAAATAAGAACATACGAGTGCGAGCAAATATGAGACTTATGAATGTAATTCATTTGGGAACTGCCGATTTTCATTTTGTTGCACAAATTGGTAAAAGCAATCTGAATAAGACAAAAGAAGACTTCAAATAAAAGGAATCAACAAATGGGACTTAGCAATTGTGAATAATAATAAGGAGGCTAAAAAAAAAAAAAAAAACAGAACCAGTCAGAATAACAAGTAAAATAAACTCTGCTTTATCTGATTTAAATTCTGCAATTGTTTTTCCTTTTTATTTAAGAAAACACACAGTTCAGTCAAAGATACACTAACAGAAACAATACAACAGTACAGGCATTATATTCCCGAAAAACCCCAAAAATTCCAATATGCAAAAAGAAAAAAAAAAAACAAAAAAACCTTGCACCACTTCCTTCCCCACCTACACCAGCGAGTATAATGGTTCCTCATATAGAATAAAACAGAAGGAAAGGCCAAGCAGACTTAAGGCATGCTATTTTACAATAACATAAATAAGTTCTTGCCAACATCAGTCGGTGATTTTGTAATCCATATAGTCCTAAAAAGAGTTGCTGCAGGGTTCCGAAGGCAGGAATAAAGCCTGGAGAGGCCGTCAGTCCATCGCAGGGTGAACACCCACACACACACACACACACACTAATCGCACACTAGGACCGATTTACTATCACCATCACATAACCTCTATGTCTTTGGACTGTGAGAGGAAAGCCACGCAGACATGGGGAGAGAACTTGCAAGCTTCACACGGGGAGGACCCAGCACATCACCCTGGTCTCCTTACTGTGAGGTAGCAGTGATACCACTGTACCACCATGCCACTCTTAAAATCCCCCCAAGTGAGAAATAAATTTAATTTTTTTCCCATCCAATCTTCTCCTTATATACTACGCTACTGTGACTGTTCGTTTGTCCGTCCAGGATTTCAAATCACCTGTAGCTCGCAAACCGTTTGAACTATTGACCTGAAATTTGGTACACATATACTATGTGACGTCTATTATCAGCTTTTTGGGTGATGATTGACCTCCAAGGTTAGTCCTCTTTTTATTTTTATTATTTTGAAGAATCAACTCTCGGCAACAGCCAGCAGGGCGGCCATGCGGCGCATGCGTACGGACGTCATTCTCATTTCCTACCACCTTCACTGTCACTTCCCCTACCTCTTCATATCTTAAATCATTCTTGAGGCAGATTGAAGACTCAAGTGAAAAATTAAGGAAAATGTACTGAGTAATTGCAACACAATCACTGACTTAATCCATTTTAATGCAAAAAGATGCTGACGAAAGAAGAGAAGACGCGGGCCGCTAGGGTGGAGAAAAGAAGAGCTGCTCACGAAGCAGCAAGCATATCAACCTCTGAGCAAACGAATGATAAACGTACAGAGAAAGAGGAGGAAAACTATGAATGCTCAAATCAAGTGTATTCACTGCATGTTACATTACTAGTTTCAGATAATATAAGATCTTACTTTCCTAACAGGTTATAAGCAGGGCTGTGGAGTCAAGAGACAATTTTGGGTACCTGGAGTTGGAGTCAGAGTCGGCAAAAATGTACTGACTCTGACTCCTAATAAATTAAAATGTAATGAAAAAAAAAATAAAGCAAGTTTAAAGGTCTCATTTCACAAACAACAGTCATAAGTAAGAACTTCTCTGATGTAAGAATAAAGCCCAGTGCATAGTTGTGTTACTACTCGTGTGAAATTCAGCTGAGTTATTATACAACCTGACATTCACATATTGTAATCTGGATTATGGTACATTACAAAAACTGTTTTTTTATTTTATTTCAGATATAATGTGTTCAACAAGTTCATTTGAGTGTAAACAAGTGTAATGATGTAGGTGGAGGTGTGTGCTATGGCCTGATGTGTGTTCAGGGGTTCTTGTCTTTTGTTTAAACTGGCCAATATGGTAGACAGTCAGCTTCCTAGCCAGCAGTTCTGTAGTTAAATGACAATGTGTATGTTGCCTTCCTTTAATCAATATGGAAAATACATTAGCATATTAAATACCGAGGAGTCGGAGTCGGGGAATCAGAAGTACCAGAAACTAAGGAGTCATAGTCGGTGTCGAAGGATTTATCTACCGACTCCACAGCCCTGGTTATAACAGGTGGATTTGGGTTCTTCCAGTTAAGCACAAAATGTCTTCATGCAAAAAATATAAGATACAACAACAGCATTTTTAGTACAATAAAATAACTCATCTAGTATTATTATCTTATATTAATTATCTTTATCGTTTTATCCCCGGCTCTACATAGAGAATGGGAAATGTGAACTCGCTACCAAATAAGATCGACGAACTGGCTGCGCTGGTGAAAAATGTCAGGACCTACAGAGAATGCAGTTTGTTGTGTTTTAGTGAAACGTGGCTAACAACTAACATACCACATGCTAACGTGGAGCTACCCGGGTTTAGCACAGTTAGAGCGGACAGAGACGCAAGTACATGCGGAAAGCAGAAAGGAGGTGGACTTGCACTCTATGCCAGAAGAAGATTGAAGTGTTTAAAGTTATGAATTGAATTAGTCCAGTGGATCGAGATGGTGAATTTAAAATGAGTTCATCAAGAACACGGGGACACAGTTGGAAACTTGTTAAAGGGAAATGTCGCACAAACATTAGGAAGTTTTTCTTTACACAAAGAACGATAGACACTTGGAATAAGCTACCAAGTGGTATGGTAGACAGTAAGACTTTAGGGACTTTCAAAACTCGGCTTGATGTTTTTTTGGAAGAAATAAGTGGACAGGACTGGAGAGCTTTGTTGGGCTGAATGGCCTGTTCTCATCCGGATTGTTCTAATGTTCTAAAAATTAGCTGAACAAGCACATATTGAGATGTGAGAGAAAAATGAAAGCACCTTTTAGAAAACTTATATAGACAGAGAGAGAAAATAAAATACATACAGATCAGGGGATCTGGAGCTGTAAGGTAGCACTAGTCACTACACAATCGTTTTGTCCTGCTCATAACCCAGGAAGTAAAAAATTCCCCAAAACCACTGACAAAACTGATATTTGGTTAAACGCTGAATCATTACTTCAAGTGGATTGTTGGAAATTAAGGAGAAGCACGGACAAGATGGAAACAAGTAAGCTTTTCTTCACAGTGTCAAAGGTAACTCAAACAAACAATCAACTTATGTAGAAAGCAGGGACCCCAGAAGAGAAGTCACAATGAAAGGATCGCAAATCTTACCCCTTAGCTAACCAACCAAGCATGATGAACAGAATGGCTTCCTCTCGTCTGTAGAACTTCTTACGTTTTCATAATCTATAAAGTTAAAACATTTTTGAGCCTTTATCAGAAATGTGCGCACATCATCAATAAAAACAGTAAATATTAATATAAGAAAGGGTAGGAGATGTAATAAAGTTGTGTAATAAAACAACCTGTCCCGGAAATCCATAAAGAGAAGAAAATATTTTGTGGACTTCAGGAGACAGAGAGGGTATATAAGACCGTTCGGTGGAAACTTTCAGATCCATCGCCTACAAATCTGTAACAACTTGGACTGAACCCTCAGCACTGAGATAGCACCAAAAATGCACAAGAATTGTAATAACTTTTTGAAGTTTAAGAAGAAATGAGGGATGACCAAGAAGACACATCCTACTGTTTACTGCAGTAATACAAACAGTTTCATTTGCAATATTGTACAGTCACACAGCCACATAGCAAAGAGAGACCACTCACAGTGGTGACATTGTAGCATTTGTTCCAACAAGAATGATAGATAAATTAATACAGGGCCCTCCATAATGTTTGGGACAAAGACACATTCTTCCTTGATTTGCCCCCTCGGTTCCATAGTTTACATCTACAAATCAAACAATTCAGACATTGTGATTAAAGTGCACATTGCAAACTTTCATTGAAGGGGATTTCCATGCATTTTGGTCACAGCATTTGGAAATGACAACACGTTTTTCTATATTGCCCCCCATTTCAGGGCACCATAATATTTTGGGACAAGAGGTTTTTGTGATCCCTCGGGTGGGTTTCATTGCTTCATAAGATACCTTGGCTGGCTTCTACCCTTTGGAGTTTGCAGTTGCCATTGTTAAACAGGAGGACAAGAGCTGTACTAATGAAAGCAAAAGAAGCCATTATAAGTCTGAAAAACAAGAATAAAACCATCGGATACATCAGTTTAACCTTAGAAGGACCTCAATCAACTGTATGGAATATTACCAAGATGAAATAATGGACTGGTGAGTTCAGAAAGGGACTGGTAGGTCAAGTAAGGCCTCCACTGTTGAGGACTGAAGAGTCCATGCTATAGTAAAGAAAAAGCCCCAAACGCCTGTCCAACAAACCAGAAACAGTCTTCAGGAGGAAGATGTGGACAATGATCTGCAGAAGACGTCATGAATAGAAACACAGAGGCCACACTGCAAGATGGAAACCACAAAAACAGGATGGCAAGATTATAGTTTGTGACTTAAAAGAGCCTGCAGAATTCTGGGAAAATGTCTTGTGGATAGACGAGATAAAGATGAACCTCATCAGAGTGAAGGCAAGAGCAAAGTGTGGAGATGAAAAGGAACTGCCCAAGATTCAAAGCAGACCACCTCATCTGTTAAACATGGTGCTGGGGGTGTGATGGCTTGGGCATGTATGTCTGCCACAGGTCCTGGCACATTTCTCTTCATTGATGATGGAAATGTTGATGGCAGTGGTGCAATGAATTCTGAGGTATATTAAAACATCTGATCTTCTAAGGTTCCAGTAAATGCCTCCAAACTCACTGGATGGCATTTCATCCTACAACAACACAACGATCCACAGGAGACTTTCTAAAAAAATCAGTAGTGCTCTAATCTCGACTTTCTTATATACTGAGATAGAGGAAAAGGTCATCAGAACAACTTCCAGTTGCGCAATATTTCTTAACTATCACATCTCTTTGTTTCTCATCAAAACTAATTGATAGTATCGATACGCAATCATTTATTTCAATTTACAATCAAACTTTATATAATTTATTTATAATCAAACTTTATATTAAAATGATATTTCTGCATTTAGGGAGGTCGAAAATGGTGGTGGAATTTTTTCTCGATTACATAAGCATTACCTTGATTACGTGCAAAGTAAAAAGAGTTATAGTCACCTAAAACATAGCAAAAGTGTTAGTATTATGTAATATTTGTTGCAGTAAATTGCTATAAGTAAAACTGCATTTAGCTACATTTAATTATGATAATGACAGCGGAAATAAAAAAAATATATAAAATTAAATAAATTACTAGGAACATGCTGGGGACGTAGCAGCTTATTGTTCACGTTACAACTTTATATTTACATGGCGTGTTCAATGTTTACACGTTATTGTTAACCCAATGATGTATAAATTAAAACAAAAAAAGTAATAGTTAATTAAAGAATATGCGTTATATTGAATACAGTTTTTTATATTGTGTACACATTTATATTTTCATGATACAAAAAAATTCAGACAGTTGTTTAAATAAAATACGATTTCCGGTTGAGTAATTTTTCTCAAATTTCATATCTGTTTGCTTTTTATCATTATAAATATCTTTACAAAATCTGAATCATCTATCTGTAAGTACAACAACCACAGTTTACTTGAAAATTTGCTAAAGTATTCAGTTAAAGTACCACTTCCGGTTTTCTCAAATTTCATATATACTTATTTTTCGTCATTTCTAATATCCACACAAAATTTGAATCATATATCTTTATTTATAGCCATAGTATACTTGAAAAAATATGAAATGCGTTCAGGTAAAGTACCATTTCTGGTTGCTGGAAGTGACCCAAAAGTTGATAGAATTTCTTATTTTTGATCTAAAGCAGGTGTATAAAATCTCATCGACCTTGATCAAAGCGTTTGAGTAATTATGTTTACACACTGACAGACATAATTTCAAAAATGTTATTTTCAGACTCGGGAAGGTCTAAAAACAACAAGATTCATCAAAATCTTGAGGTCGAATTTTTTTCACGATTCCTATACTTTCTCTATACTATGCACACGAGAAAGTAAAAATGGAAAATTCTTGAACTGCCAACTCAGTCACCCGATTTAATTTCAGTTGAGCAGGTGTTCCATATGTTGAAGAGAAAACTTAAAAGGACAAGCCCCCAGAAACAAGCGGGAGCTGAAGTGTGGTGTAGCGGGTCCACAGCTCAAGTCAAAAAGGCCACTTTTTAAATAAATAGTCGCCTCAGCCGCGCTTAAAGAGGGGGCGTGATAGTGTGGCCGAAGTGGTTCCCGGGTGAATTCGTGATGCGGACGGTCCTCGCTTAAGTGCACAGGTGAGGAGTCGTCCGCATCCGTAATTGTTGCCGGGAGCTGCTGATTGCCACACCTGATCCACATCCCTGGCTCATATAATAGAAGCGCGAGGCGGATGAGGAAAAAGAAGAAACAAGTGAGAGAAAGAACGGGAGGTTAAAGAAGACGATGGCAGGAAGCAGGACGGAGAAAGCCAGTGAGGAAGAACAAGTGAGCGAACACTGGTTTGCGCCGATTGCGGGCAGCTGGGAGAGGCGAGTCTGAGTGGGGTGTTTGGCCGGCACCCAAGGGCCGATGGTAGTGGTTGCTCCTGCTCAGCGTTTGTTTGGAGCAGAACTGACCGGGAGAAGGTTGGCTCGCCACAGCGAAGGAAGCGGGAGCTGGGGACTTGGAAAGTGGAGGTCCCAGCATGAGCTCCTGGTCGCTGGGGAACCCAAGTCTCAGCCCGGGTGAGCAGAACCGGAGCCAGGGATCGGAAAGACCACCAGACCAGTACAGTGAAGAAGGTCCACTGCATATAGGGTGACTCCCCTGGTGCATAGCATGGTTGGGAGAAGCAGGGGAGGCACCAGTAAAAGAAGACACCGGGATTTGTTTTAAAGAACAGCTTCCAGCCATTGTTTTAACCTCGGTTTTAAAAGGATTTTGCTATTGTGTTTATAACCTCCACCAGTTCACTCGTTTTTATTGGATTATTTATTTATTGACCTTTGAGAGATACTGCACTATTTATTTGAACACTATTTTGATTTTGTTGCTGTTTTAATAAAAGCACTTTGCATTTTTTGCACCATCCCCTTGCTTCATTGTTGTGCCTCACTGTCCAGCTCATCGTTGACATTACCGACGGTGTCGGGTTCAAGAGCTCCCTGAAGCTGGATGGGAGCATGGAGTAGGACCCGCATCGTCACATGAAGATGGCTGCATTAGAGGCTTGGCTGAACATCACTGGAGAAGATCCTTGGCACCTGGTGATGTCAATGAATCACAGTCTTCAAGCAGTCATTGCATGCAAGGGATATGTCTTAAATGTGACAACGGCTTTAATAGACCTGCCATTGCTGTGTCCCAAACATTATGGTGCCCTGTGATGGGGTGGCCAGGTAGAAGAAGTGTTGTGACTGAAATGTATGCAAATCCCCTTAAATGAAAATCTGCAACATGAACTTTAATCACAATGTCTGAATTGTTTGATTTGTAATTTTAAACTATGGAGCAGAGGAGCAAAGCCAGTTTCAAAAGATCTCAGGGACAGAGTTATGGACAGACATAAGGTAAGAGATGGATACAGAAAAATCTCAAAGGCTTTAACAATGCCAAGGAGCACAGTAAAGTCCATCATAAAGAAGTGTTTGGTGCTACTAGGACCCTCCGTGGATCCTCCAAACTGGATGGAAGAGCAAGGAGGAAACTGGGAAGAGAGGCTACCAAGAGGCCAATGGCCACTTTGAAGGAGTTACAGGATTTGATGACAAAGAGTGGTCATTAATGGTGTGCACGTGACAACAATTTCACAAGCACTCCACAATTGTGGCTTTTTCAGGAGGGTCGCACTTCTCAAGAAAGGCCACATTAAGGCTCGTTTGAGCTTTGCCAGAATGCACCTTGAAGATTCTGATGCCAAGTGGAAAAAGGTCTTCAGGTCAGAGGAGACCAAAATCAAACTACAGTATGTGGTCTCAATACCAAACGGTACACCAATGCAGCTCACCATCCACAACACACCATACCTACAGTAAAGCATGGAGGGGGCAGCATCCTATTGTGGGGGGCCTGGGACTCTCGTTAGGGCAGAAGGGAAAACAGATGGGGCAAAATATCATCAAATCATTGAGGAAAACCTTCTACCCTCTGCCAGAAAGTTGAAGATGGGCAGAATGTCCACCTTTTGACACAACAACGACCCGAAGCACACAGCAAAATTGACCACACAGTGGCTGAAGGAGAAAAAAGTGAATGTCCTCGTGTCCAAATCATAGATAAAATGTATCTTAATCCCAAAAATTATGGAGGGCACTGTAGATACATACACACTTCTACATTACTCGTCACCTAATGCTACCAAAATAATGGATTTCAACCTTGTTGGCAGGAAACTGTGCGCACCTCATACATGTACGTAACAATTCTTCAACTTATAACTTCAAATAATTTATCACCTCATCCAGTATAACAAACCCACTTAATCTAATGCGGGGTGACAGGGGAGCAGAGTCTGTCCCGGTGGTACCAAATGTACAGCAGGAGCCAACCCTGGATAGAGTGCCAGTCCATGGCGGGGCTCAGTGATACACACACTTACGCCAGGCCTGTTAACCTAACCTGACCATCTTTTGAGTACTCTGTGAATACTCCCATGCAGACATGGAGAAAATGTGCAGACTCCATACAACGGAGCATGGGATTCAAAGCCAGAATTCTGGATCTGTGAAGGAGCCTGCACTGATAACCGCCCCACCATGCCGCATCTCCATAAGCAGTACACACCACATGAATAATCATCTGAAAGCACCCCTAATAATTGACTGCAATCCATCATCACCTAAAACTGCTGTCGTTAATGTGCCGTTTTGCACTGTTTTAAAGTTTTCTTTATTGTGCATTCAATAAAAAAAACTGCATATTGCTTCATGTAGTTTTCCCTCTTCATTCATTTTTGATGCACAAATAGCAAATTAGATTACATAAAACTTTATTAATCCCGTAAGTAAATTCAAATGCATATAGAAGCAGAAACATTTAAAAGAAATACGGACTCTGAGGATAGACAAAACAGCCAATGAATCAATCGAGCAATAAATAAAAATAACCTTAACAAGTACATCGGGTGGAAGCATTGAATCGCCTGACAGCAGAGTGCAGAACAGACCTCCGGAGGGGCTGCTTAGCACGTGATGGTGAATGAGAAAAAAAAAAACAAAACTGAAATTCGGATTGTGTGTATTTAAAAAAGAAAAATCAGTAAATGGCACATACAGTAGAACCTCGGTTTTTGAGCATAATTCATTCCGGAAACGTGCTCGCAGTCCAAAGCACTCGTATATCAAAGTGAATTTCCCCATAAGAAATAATGGAAACTCAGATGATTCGTTCCACAACCCAAAACTATTCATATAAAAATGATTAATAAAAAATATAAAGTAAAAATACATAAAACAAATTAACCTGCACTTTACCTTTGAAAAGAATCATGGCCGGTGTGAGTGAGTTTCTAAACTCTTGTGGGATTGCACCCAACGGGACAAACGCGGAAGAGCGTCCCAAAGCAACCGCAGTCTCCCAGCACTGTAGCAGTTCGCCGTAAAATGGGATTAATAAAGTATCTATCTATCTATCTATCTAAAAGCGAATCTGAAAAGCTCGTGGACATGCTATAAGCGCCTGCCGTCAATGGGTGATACAAGGAACATTATAAATGCGCAGGGCACAGACCCTGCCTGACTGCTGTGTCTGTGTATAGGAGAGTGGCAGATCCTGCTACAATAAATAAACGCGCTGTTCCTGTTTCAAGCTGAATAAAGCTAGTGTTACTAAAGTACTGAGACTCGGCTTCATGTTTTGGGGTGCAAGACGGGGACTCGCACGTCACAGTGCACACACACACACACAATGCTGTAGTAAGCAGTATACGCTCGTACGGATGTTGACTATTTGAGTGAGGCACGCCGACTCAGATGGAGAATAGGAGACCACTGCCCACAATCCCACAGAGAGAGAGAGACAGAAGAACCATCAGCTCAGTTGTGATCACATGACACTCAGCAGACAAAGCGTATACATACTACTTGTATTGCAAGACCTTGCTCGTTTATCAAGTCAAAATTTATGAAAAATTTTAGCTCGTCTTGCAAAAACACTTGTAAACCAAGTTACTCGCAAACCAAGGTTCCACTGTACTTGTTTGCGTCCCTTGCACAGACATGTAACACTGTGCACACAGCCACCGACATGCGAGCTTCACATTTAACTCCAACTTGCTCTTCTCTATACCTACACACATATTACACTCCAAACACAAATGAGCCTTTTCAATATTGCACCTGCCTGCCTATGAACAGTGCAATCCAAAGGATTTATGGGTAAAGGAAGGTCACTCAATCCTGTATGCAACTTGTCCACAGTCAAAAACGTTACTGTCCACCATATTTACTCGAAGAGAACTGGTGTGAGCAAAAACAAGGTACCATCCTGGGTTAATATAACATTCTTAAACTCACTTAACTTCAGGCAGTAGCAACAGGTGCTTGGCAGGAGCCAACCTTAGATGGGGAGCCTGTCCAATATAGGGCCAACTCCAGCAAGTACACCCACGGGGGGTTGTGGGGCTTCAATTGACCAAACATGCACATATTTAGGGTTTAGGAAATGTGAAAAAGCCACACAAACAGTGACTGACTGGGCACAGGAATCAAACCAAGGATGCCAGACCCGGGAGGTAGCAGTAGTATCCACTGTGGCACAATGCTCTTGTTTAAATATAAGAACATTAAGAAATTTGACAAACAAGAGGAGACCACTCAGTCCATCAGGCTTGCTCTGTTTGTTTAGCTAATAGCTAAACCATCCCCATCTCTCATCCAGATTCTTCTTAAAGGTTGTTATGTAAAGGTTGTTTGGTGGAGTGGTGGCTCTGAGGCTAGGGATCTGCACTGGCAATCAGAAGGTTGCCAGTTCGAATCCTGTAAATGCCAAAAGTGACTCTGCTCTGTTGGGCCCTTGAGCAAGACTCTTAACCTGCAATTGCTGTGCGCTTTGAATAGTGAGGAAAATGCCACTTAAATGCAAAGCATTATTATTATTATTAATGTCAACTTGTAGTGGTGCTAAATGATTAATGTCGTCGTAAATGTATTTTGTGCAGAGTCCCGTCTTTCGTCACGTTGTCCTGTTTACATGGTCTGTGTGTATGTAAATATGCTCCCCTGAAAACAAAAGGGGAAGGATAACACTGTGGAACCGTGGTCCCTTATGATAATTGGTCCCGTCAATCCCATCACCTGCATCCAGTCATTTTCTATTTAAACAAAAGAACAGAAAGGAAAAAAAAAAATCCCATTCTACTAGACCACCAATTCACTACACAGACAGGAGAAAGCACCGATCCAAATCATTCACACCTTTGTCTGTCTGCCACTTTCAAAGTCTGACAACATCTTTGCACCGCAAAACCCCAGGGTTCTGGATTACACCACATACCGAGGATAAACACGGTGAGACTGTTCCTTCTTGTTTGGGGACAGGAGCAAGCCATCATTTTCATCCGTGCAATTTCCATAGGACTATTTTTCCAGCTGAACCAGGTTCAAAAACATTATCTATTTTCCGTTAAATCTTCTGGACTTTTATATGCATGTCATGCTTTCTGTGTGTCTTAGTGAATTTGTGTTCAGTGTGGGGTCAAGGGAGGGTTTGTAATGTATATTAACTTTGTGCTGCACCTTTCCATTTTACTATTACTTTCCGCCGGACACTTTTGGGGTTGAATGTTATGTCTAGGTTGGTTGGGGTATCATATATACAGTAGGTATAGAACAGAATCCCCCCACCTTCAAAATATTCCCATTTTTTTGCTTTACAGCCTTATATTAAAACACACAAACCAACATTTTTTCAGCTTTACTCAATGCAATCTATAACATTGTATAACGGGGTGGTGGCTCTGAGGTTTAGGGATATGCACTGGCAATCGGAAGGTTGTTGGTTTGAATCCCATAAATGCCAAAAGGGACTCTGCTCTGTTGGGCCCTTCAGCAAGGCCCTTAACCTGCAATTGTTGAGCGCTTTGAGTAATGAGAAAAGCGCTACATAAATGCAAAGAATTATTATTAACATCCAAATGAAAGATATCACAGCTACAGTTCAGAAAAAAATTTTAAAATAAAAAACAAGAACTACTGAGATGAATAAAGGATCCCCCCCTCCTAAACTCAGTCAGGTGTAAGTGCCCACCATTCCCATTGTGGTTACTGGCTTCCTTCCACCTGTGATTGATTGTAATCAGTGTGATTAGTGAAGCTGTTCCTGGAGCATTCATTCCCTTGCTTGGTAGTGCAACTGACAGCAAAAAACTGACTATGGGTGGCAAGACACTTTCAAAAGACCTCAGGGATAGAGTTGTGGACAGACATAAGGCAGGAGATGGATACCAAAAAATCTCAAAGGCTTTATCAATCCAAAGGTGCACAGTAAAGTCCATAATAAAGAAGACTAGGACCCTCCGTGGATCCTCCAAACTGGATGGAAGAGCAAGGAAGAAACTGGTAAGTGAAGCTACCAAGAGGCCAATGGCCACTTTGAAGGAGTTACAGGATTTGATGGCAAAGAGTGGTCATTGTGTGCATGTGACAACAATTTCAGAAGCACTCCACAATTGTGGCTTGTTCAGGAGGGTCGCACTTCTCAAGAAAGGCCACATTAAGGCTCGTTTGAGCTTTGCCAGAATGCACCTTGAAGATACTGATGCCAAGTGGAAAAAGGCCTTATGGTCAGATGAGACCAAAATCAAACTATTTGGCCTCGATACCAAACGGTACACCAGAGCAGCTCACCATCCACAACACACCATACCTACAGTAAAGCATGGAGGGGGCAGCATCCTGCTGTGGGGGGCCTGGGGCTCTCATTAGGATAGAAGGAAAAATGGATGGGGCAGAACACAGTCAAATTCTTGAGGAAAACCTGCTACCCTCTGCCAGAAAGTTGAAGATGGACAGAATGTTCACCTTTCGACACGACAACGACCCAAAACACACAGCAAAATTGACCACACAGTGGCTGAAGGAGAAAAAAGGGAATGTCCTTGTGTGGCCAGTCAGAGCCCAGACCTAAATCCCATCGAAAATCTGAAGATAGCAGACCACCAACACTCACAATCCAATTTGACTGAACTTGAAGAGTTCTGTAAAGAAGAGGGGGCACTCAATTTAGGTGTGCAAAGCTGATTGAGAAGTATCCCACTGCCGCTTTTGGAGAGTGAGTCGGCCGTTACAAAATACACAACTTCTACTTCGATTACGCAAAGCATTCATTTTATTCTTCACATAAGAATGAATTTTTAATCTATAAAACCTTGAAATCCGCTTTGTGACAAGAAAATAAACTTTGACCACGCCGGGTGCTGCTTCAGAATGAGCGTAACTCCTGCTCCTCATCGATCCACATGAACAAGAAGCCTGCGACGCTTATTGGACGTTCAGGCACCTTGCGCAGCGTTTTCCATGGCGCAGAAGGGAATCTAAATTCATCTCACATAATTATGTGCATACATTTTCATTAAAAGGAAATTCATTGCATTATTTTTGTGAACAACCTAAACTTTGACCTCTTGAATGTGAAAGCACCGGCAGTGGCATGCAAATACAAATCCCGTCAGTGCCTCTCCATGAGTTACAGCCAACTTAAGTGCTTACCATTAGCTTAATGGGCCACTCATGAAACAGAGATGCGGACATGATGCGAAAAGTAAAACCACGCAATGTAAACCTGGCAGACGACACCACTACTTTACTATTCTGCACTCAATTTAATTTATCCCATGTCTGTGTAAAGTGTATTAGGCTGCTGTAGCCGTGATTTGGTGTCATGGCGGTGCAGCGGTTCACTTGTCCAGACATTGTCTGCATGGAGCTTGCATATTCGGTCCTAAAATTCAGGTTAGAATTAATTGCAGAAATTTCTTTGACACATATGAGCTTGCGACTATACCCTTTGGCGGAAGGGCATACTGTCAAGGGCTGGTTGGTGTCCTCCATCCAATGCTGCTGGGATAAGTGCTAGCTCTACACAAGCAAAAAAAAAAAAAACTTAAAATACGCAGGATCACTAAATGTAAGCCTGGTTCAAACACACAAATACATCAACGACCCGTTTAATAATTCATGAATGGACAGATAATGTTGGACTCCATTTACGAAAATCAGTTTCAAACCAACTTAAACTAAAATCCTTGATGTCTGCCTACATAATGGGTCAACATCTATATATGGAGACACTCGTGAGGTCCCTATGCTCCTTCTCGAGCACTCAGGCCTGCCGATGAACGGCGTTTGGTGATGCCACCTCTGTGTGACATCAACTCTCAGTCCAGATTCCAGACTGGTGGAGCGAGCCGCCCACCTCTCAGTGTGTTTAAGAGGTTCTCTTGGTTGATGGATTTTGGCTCCGATGGCTGCTGCCTCGCAGTTAGGAGACCCGGGTTCGCTTCCCGGGTCCACCCTGCGTGGAGTTTGCATGTTCTCCCCGTGTCTGCGTGGGTTTCCTCTGGGTGCTCCGGTTTCCTCCCACGGTCCAAAGACATGCAGGTTAGGTGGATTGGTGATTCTAAATTGGCCCTAGTGTGTGCTTGGTGTGTGGGTGTGTTTGTGTGTGTCCTGCGGTGGGTTGCGCCCTGCCTGGGATTGGTTCCCTGCCTTGTGCCCTGTGTTGGCTGGGATTGGCTCCAGCAGACCCCCGTGACCCTGTGTTTCGGATTCAGGCGGGTTGGAAAATGGATGGATGGATGGGTTCTTGTAAGCTGGGACTTGCAACTTTCTTGCGTTTTTTCCTTGTGATGATCAAGTTTGTTCCCTCATCCTCTCACACTTGTTCCCAAACAATCCCTACAGACTGATGTCTCCTCGATTGCCCAGTTATTTTTTGTAAGTCGCTTTGGACAAAAGCATCTGCTAAGCAGATAAAATGTAAATGTAACGTAGCAAAAACACTGGATTCCAGCCCCTGGTGTGCAAGACAAGCCGATATAAGAACAGTTTCGTTCCACTGTCCCTCAAGCTCACAAATGGCTGTCCTTGCTTGATATAGGCACTCAGCCCCCACACCAATATCTAGCTATATAGCCTTATATATCGCTAATGCGTGTATTTCTGTATTTTCTGCACTGCCTTGCACTTTGGATGTATATGTTAAATAATAACTATAATAATAATTCTTTACATTTACAGTCCACTTCTCAAAACGCATTACGCAGCGAGTGGGGAGCCACTTTAACCACCACTAATGTGCAGAATCCCCCTAGATGAGGTGACGGCAGCCATTTTCGCACCTATACTCTCACTACACATTAGCCGTTATGTGGGTAAAGGCGTGAGAGATACTTAAGACATGTAGAGGCAGGGAATGATTAGGGAACCAGAATGACTAGGCCATGGTGGCCAGGACATCGGGATACTCCATACCCTTTACGACGGATGCCTAGGGAACTTATATGACCACAATGAGTCAGGACCTTGGTTTTACGTCTCATCCGAAGGCCTGTACCATGTTTACAGCACGGTGTCCCCGTCAATGCACTGGGGCATTGGGAATCCACATTCAGACCTCAGGGTATGCGCCCCCCTGCTTTTCTCACCAACACCTCTTCCGGCAGCAGCCCAAGCTTTTCCTAGATGGTCTCCTACACAAGTACTGACCGGGCCCAAACACACATAGCTTCAGGTGCATGACCTGTTCTGAAGTGCATGTGGTACGTTTATCTTGTATTCATCTCAGGTGTGTACTTATAAATTGTGTGCATATTTCTCATGTAGCAATACCTGATAAGTCATCAAAAAATAAAAAATAAAAACAATCAAATTCCATGTAGGTGAGCATCCCTGGCTAACAAATCTGATTCCGGTTCTGGATTTAGTGCTAGAAGGTGCTCCTACAGCCTTCCATTTGAGCAGATTCATTAGGATTAACGCAGCTGTGACATTCGCTGCACGTCTGCCATCCTCCTAACTGGACCACTTGCACCTCACTGTGTAAACAACCACACTGATGGGATGTCCAACCCCGCCTTACGCACAAACTACACAGCAGAAGGCCAACTCCTGGCGGTTTCAGGTGAACCTACGCGCACAAGCCCACATCCCAATGGGGCAAGTCCTGGTGGTCCCAGATTTTACGAGGGTGCAGCCACGTGTCCAAGTCCAGAATTAGTCCAACCAAAGCACCCACTAAACATTCTCGGTGGTTTCGGCTGGCTTTCTTCGATCTCGGTGTGAGTTTCTTTATTTTCTTCTTTGTTTCTGTTTTGTTCTTTGCATCTTTCTCTTTTTAATTTATTTACTGCTTACTGGCAAAAAGCGCGATCGATTTCTTTCACGGCTTTGGGAGGCAGCACAATAATACCAATCGGGGTAGCGACGCTGGCATGACGTGAACGCCACTCTCTCTCTGTCTCCCTGTGTCTCTCTGTGCTCCAGTTAACTCCTAAATGACAACAATAACAAGAGCAGCAGCAACTCCTCACTCGTGCATCCCTGCGCCGGACTTTCTCTCACTGAGCCTGCCAGCCAGCCAGTCAGCCGGCGGGCAGCCATTCTTCTCTGCCATCGGTCCTCCGATGAGCCCCCGTCTCTCCCACACTCGCCTCCTTCCCCTTCTCCGGCTCGCCTCTTATTTACTTAACACGGACCCGCTTTCCCTAAACAAATATTGTGGAAAAATAAGCAGAGAAACAAAGGAGTCGAAAGGGAGAAAAAGGCGTCTCTCACCTCACGCTGCGCGGCTCCTCGCGCACTTCTGACGCGCCAACAGACACGCCGGCCGGCTTTTTTGCTGATTTTTAATCGGGATTTTCAAAGAAATCGGCTTTTTTTTTCTGAATACCAAACCCCTCTCTCTCCCTCTCTCTCCCTCGCTCGCTCACTCACTCTCTCGCTTCAATTCCACACACTTCCTGCTGTTGTTGCTAGGAAACAGGAAATGTGTTACTGACAATTATGTCCCCTCATAGTCGCCGAAGTAGAATGTGCGTGATTCTGAAATATCGAGGGAAACAAAAAGTTAGTTCCGGGTGATGCTGATAGAGTTATACAAGTCATGTGAAAGAGTAAGTACTGTACACTTCTTGGAAACTGATGACAACCAAACAGTAGATGTTCATACAAACCGTGTCTTAAGAAAAAGGTGATATACTTGAATAAAAATTAAAAATAAAAAAAAAACTCAGGGAAAAGTAGCCATTTTAATAATTCATTCATTCATTCAACAAAAATATCAATAGACTAGCTGTGCTATTAGTCTTAAGACGGGTTCATATCTAAGCGTTAACATTTGCAGTGCACAACCTATTGGAATGTATTTTGTTATGCATGTAATGTTATAAAATGCATTGCATTTATCATTCCAATATTTGTCATGCCATCTGTTGGAAAGATAAATGCAATGCATGAGTCCTCTGTTATATGTCGTTTGGTATGCAATTCATAAAATCACTGTTAATATTTGTGATGCTCCATCTGTTGAAATGACAAAATCCATATTTCTCTGCTATATGTCATTTAGTATGAGATTCATAAATCATTGTTAATGTTTGCGATGCACCATCTGTTGGAATGAAAAATGCAATGATTATGTCCCCATTATATACCATTTGGTATGAGATTCATAAAAGCAGTGTTAATGTCTGTGATGTGTCATCTGTTGGAATGATAAATGCAATGCTTATGTCACTGTTATATGCCATTTGGTATGACATTCATAAAAGCAGTGTTAATATATGTGATGCACCATCTGCTGGAATGACAAATGCAAAACATTTTATTACCACAAATGCTGGTGATGCACCATATGCTGGAATGACAAATGAAATCCATATTTCTCTGATATATGTCATTTAGGAGCTGCACTGGCAATCAGAAAGGTTGTCGGTTCGAATCCCATAAATGCCAAAAGAGACTCTACTCTGTTGGGCCCTTGATCAAGGCCCTTAACCTGCAATTGCTGAGCACTTTGAGTAGTGAGAAAAAGTGCTATATAAATGCAAAGAATTTAGTATGAGATTCATAAATCATTGTTAATGTTTGTGATGCACCATCTTTTGGAATGGAAAATGCAATGATTATGTCCCCATTATATACCATTTGGTATGAGATTCATAAAAGCAGTATTAATGTATGTGATGCACCTTTTGTTGGAATGACAAATGCAAAACATTTTATTACCAGCAATGTTTGTGATGTGATGTGCCATCTGCTGGAATGACAAATGCAATGCATACGTCTCCCTGCCGTTTGGTATGAAATTCACAAAAGTGTTAATGTTTGTGATGCACCAACTGCTGGAACGATGAAGACATAGCAACGGGACAGACACTTGTCCTTTTATTAAGGAGGATATAATGGTTTACTGGGGAAAAAGTGAAATCCATCTTTGGTCTCAAAAGCTGGTATTGCCACCACCTTAAGCATAAATGACTTCTTGAAGGTGTTTTGCAAAACAGCCCACATGGGCCCAATGACATTTTTGACCACTCACTCCTCCATGCAAAATTCCTTCAACTGCAAGATGTTGGTGGGCTTTCTTTTATGTGCGACCTGTTTCAGCATTTTAATGGGATTCAGATCAGGGCTTTGACTAGGCCAGTCTGTTACATTTACATTTATTTGCCTAGCAGACACTTATCCAAAGTGACTTACAAAGCAGTCAAGGGACTGTGTATAGGTACAAGTGTGACAGGGGAAGGGGACAAAATTGATCTGCACAAGTGAAGGTCTCAGTGAGTTACACTTCCTAGTTTACAAGAACCTGTTAAAACTAATTATCAGTTAGACCGAAATTCACCAAACAGAAAGTCTTCAAAAGCTTCTTAAACAGTGTCTTAAATTGGTTTGAATCCTACCTGGCAGGTAGGAAATTCTTTGTTAGTTGTGGTAATTACAACTCAAAGACCCCTGATATCCAATATGATGTTCCACAAGGCTCTATTCTGGGTCCGCTGCTCTTTTCGATCTACATGCTTCCGTTAGGTCAGATTATCTCAGGGAACAACGTGAGTTACCACAGCTATGCTGATGACACGCAGCTGTATTTATCAATAGCGCCTGATGACCCCGACTCTCTTGTTTCACTAACACAATGTCTTACTTGTGTTTCCAAATGGATGAATCGTAATTTTCTCAAGCTAAACAAAGAGAAAACAGAAATTTTAGTGATTGGCAATAATGGATATAATGCAGTTATTAGAAACAAACCTGATGCATTAGGATTAAAAGTCAAGACGGAGGTAAAGAATTTAGGGGTAACTGTTGACTGTAACCTGAATTTTAAATCGCATATTAATCAGATCACTAGGACAGCATTTTTTCACTTAAGAAACATAGCAAACGTTAGACCTCTTATATCATTGAAAGATGCTGAGAAATGAGTTCACGCGTTTGTTTTCAGTTGACTAGATTATTGTAACGCACTCCTCTCAGGACCACCCAAAAAAGACATCAATCGTTTGCAACGAGTGCAGAATGCAGCTGCTAGAATCCTAACCAGGAAAAGAAAATCCAAGCACATCACCCCAGTTTTGATGTCACTACACTGGTTACCTGTGTCATTCAGAATGAACTTTAAAATACTGCTTATGGTTTACAAAGCCTTGTCTGAATGTCTGACACCTTATATTCCAAATCGTAAACTTAGATCCTCAAATGAGGGTCTGCTTAGAATTCCAAGAGCTAAACTTAAAAGAAGTGGTGAGGCGGGCGGCCTTATGCTGGTATGCGCCTAAAATCTGGAATTGCCTGCCAATAGGAATTCGCCAGGCTAATACAGTGGAGCACTTTAAAACACTGCTGAAAACACATTACTTTAACATGGCTTTCTCATAACTTCAATTTAGTCTAATCCTGATGCTCTGTATATTCAATTTATTATCATAACTATTCATGGTGGCTCTAAAATCCGTACTAACCCCTACTCTCTCTTCTGTTTCTTTTCCCGGTTTTCTGTGATGGCAACCTGCACCACCACCACCTAATCAAAGCACCGTGATATTCCTACATTGATGGATTAAAAACCAGAAGTCTACATGACCATCATCATCAAGTCCTTCCATGAGAACCCTAAATACAAAGAGGACTGTTCATTTATGTTAGGTAGAATGCCCAGAGGGGGCTGGGTGGTCTCATGTCCTGGAACCCCAGCAGATTTTATTTTTTCTCCAACCGTCTGGAGTTTTTTTTGTTTTTTTTTGTCCTCCCTGGCCATTGGACCTTACTCTTATTCTATGTTAATTAGTGTTGTCTTATTTTAATTTTTACTTTGTCTTTTTTTCTCTTTTCTTCATCATGTAAAGCACTTTGAGCAACATTATTTGTATGAAAATGTGCTATAGAAATAAATGTTGTTGTTGTTGTTGTTTCACAAAGTCAGATGTTCAGATGGAGGTGGGCAGCTCACTCTACCGGCCAGGAGCAACACATGAAAGGAGTCTGAACTGAGGTTTGACACCACACATAACCCTCCATTTCTTCTTTTTGAACCATTCCTTGTTGGCTTTCCCAATGTGCTTCACATCATTATTGTGTTAAAAGTTTCATTTCTTCTTCAACTTCTGGCAGATGCGTTCACATTCTCCTCAAGCATACTTTGATACAATGCACAATTCATACCTGACTTAATGACTTTTTCTTCTTCTTCTTCTTCTTTTGGCTGTTCCCATTAGCGGTCACCACAGCAGATCATCTTTTTCCTTCTCCTCCTGTTCTCCTCATCTTGGTCTGTTACACCCATCACCTGCATGTCCTCGCTCACCACATCCATAAACCTTCTCTTAGGCCTTCCTCTTTTCCTCTTCCCTGGCAGCTCTATCCTTAGCATCCTTCCCACAATATACCCAGCATCTCTCCTTTGCACATGTCCAAACCAACCATGACTACAAGTTGCAAATTAACCACAAACCAGAACATTTCCACCACCTTGCTTCACGGCTGGTATGAGATTCTTCTCCTGAAATGCTGTCTTTGATTTGCACCAAACATGTCTATCGTTAGTGTGGCCAAACAATTCTCATCTTTGATTCATCCATCCTGAGTACATCATTCCAGAAGGCCTGGTCATTGGTTAGATGTTCAATGTCAATGCTCCTTTTGGACAGCAAAGGATTTTTCTGGGCACACCTCATATGCAGGTCGCATTTTTGCAGCCCCTTTCTGATGTGTGCACTTTCATGCCAGCTGTTGTAAGACTTACCTGCAGATCCCGTGAATGCAGTTTGAGGTTCTTGAAGACTTCTGGTAAGATCAAACAGTCAGCCCTTGGGTTGCTGAATTTTCTGGGCCAGGCAGTCCTGAACAAATTAGCAGTCGTTTGAAATCTACGCCACTTGAAGATGATCTTCCTTACAGTGGAAAGATTGATTTCAGATCATTTGGCCATCTTTTTAAGTCCAGACTCCTTGGCATCCACAACCTTCTTTCTGAAGACCTTAGAGAGCTCTTTTGATCTTGGCAAGATGGCACCATACGTGAAAATAGCAAGAAGAACAGCAGACCTGCTCTATAAATCCACTGTATAAATCAGAATGGGGTCCACCTGCTTACTCCCCAAGGAGGTTCTAATCATCTGAAATCCCTGATTCTCATTTGGTGGATTTGAAATGCTGATAAATGGAGGGGTGGGTTTACTCTTTCCAACTGACAAATCAGCATTTTCAGTTTTTGACATATAGGCATAAATACACCGTGTCAGTTTGATGTGTGATTTGCTCAAGTAGAACAACTTTATCTGTAGGCACTGCTTGCATGAAGATTTGCTTTTTGCCTGAAAAGATGGAGGAAAGTTAACAAATTCCATGGTGTGTACTTACTTTTTCACATTACTGTATTTTAATAGCCCTAGAAGGTAACACACAAAAAATAAATAAATAAATATATTTAAGACACGCCTGTAGTGATAATGATTGAATGTTTGCTTTTATATTTATGCTTTATAGTAAATGTGTATCCTTGGGTACACTGAGTGGAGCTGACCGACTCATTTTAACGCAAAAAGAGAATACGAATAGAACACAGATTTGTACGTACAATTACAAAGTTAACATCAGCCAGCAATGTGCAGGTCAAGTACAATTTTCTATGTTTCTGCATCGGAAGAACCAACAGTGAGGAATGACATCTTTAGCACCACACACTGGGCAAGTGGAGCAGATTTTACTAGTGCAAATTCTGATTTTCATATAGCGCCTTTCCCAAGACCACATCAGTGAAGGAGCTTTATACGTACAGTACAACTGTATTCATATTGGTACCACAGGTCCACTGCCAGAAGGTTGGAACTTGTGTCGAGTATCAAAAGGAATCAAGCATGTCGTTTACAGTCCAGCGTGTGAGCCACTAGGGGGCACACCTTCAACAAAAGATTTCAGACTCACTCAAAAGGCAAAGGTTGCATGTTTTGTTTCACTCTAGTAATAATAATAATAATAATAATAATAATAATAATAGGCATACTCTGTAGAGCAGTGTCTATCTATCTATCTATCTATCTATCTATCTATCTATCTATCTATCTATCTATCTATCTATCTATCTATCTATCTATCTATCTATCTATCTATCTATCTATCTATCTATCTATTGTGATAAGAAATACTCTCCAGACATTATAAAGGTTTGGGACAGCCACCCGTACATTATATCCTGGCTGCAAAACTTTGGAAATAATTGAACAAAGATATTCACAAGACTGAGTCCAAAACAGAACTGCCAGACTGCAGGTAAGATGGCAGTTTTAAAGGAATGGAGAGTAAGTGACATCATTGTGGCCAGAACTGGAAGTGACATCACCCACAGCACCAGACGTGATGTCATCCAAGGCTCTGGAACCGAAAGTGATGTCATCCTAGGAGTGGGATTTCCTGGGAATGGTCTGCAAGGAATTGAGACAGACAGTCAGCACACCCTGCCACCCCATGGTCTGATATGGTATTGTCACTACTCAAGCCATTTAACTGTCTCCTATTCGCACCTGTGTGACACTATCTATCTATCTATCTATCTATCTATCTATCTATCTATCTATCTATCTATCTATCTATCTATCTATCTATCTATCTATCTATCTATCATTTTCATCATTTTGGCTCTGTACGCCACCACAATGGATTTGAAACAAAGCAATCAAGATGTGATTGACGTGCAGACTTTCAGCTTGAATTAAAGGGATTTAACAAAAACATTGTATGTGACATTTAAAAAAGAAAGCCATTTTTGTACCCCCCCCCCCCCCCCCCCCCAAATTTTCAGGGCCCAAAAGTATTTGTACAAACTAGCAATCATAAATATAATAATAATTTTCAATACCTGGTTGAAAGTCAACAACTGCCTGAAGTCCAAACCCACAGCCATCTCCAAGTGCTCGGTTTCCACCTTAGTGATGCTTTGCCAGGCCTTTACACCAGCTGTCTTGAGGTGCTGCTTGTTCCTTGGACTTTCTGCCATCAGTTTTGTCTTCAGTAAGTGACATGCATGTCCAGTTGCGTTGTGGTCAGTTGATTGACTTGGTCATTGAAGAATATTCCACTTCTTTGTCTTGTAAAGCACTTGGTTTGCTGTCCCAGTTTGATTTGTCTCATTGTCCATCTTCACTTTGAAGTGTCATCCTATCAGTTTAGTAGTGTTTCTCTGACTCTGAGCAGACAGTATAGTGCCCTCTACACTTCAGAATTCATCCTGCTACTTTTGCCAGCAGTCATATTATTAATAAACACTAGTGACCCACATCTATTCGCAGCCATGCATGATCAGGCCATTAAACAGCCTCCACCATGTTTCACAGATGATGTGATATTCATCAGACCATGAGCCATTTCCTTCTCTTCTCCATACTCTTCTCTATCCATCATTCTGGTACATGTTGATCTTAGTTTCCTTTGTCCAAAGAAAATTGTTCCAGAACTGGATAGGCTTTAAAAAATGTTTTTTGGTAAAGTCTAATCTGTCCTTCCTATGCTTCAGGTGTACCAGTGGTTTGCACCTTGTGGTAAACCCTCTGTCTTTACTTTAAGAAAGTCTTCTCTTGATGGTAGACTTTGGCCATGAGGGGTCGACCTCCCAGAGTGCGTTCCTGGTTTGACTAAATGTCGTAAGTTGGTTCTTCTTCAGAGGACAGAATTCTGTGGTCATCCAGCACAGTTGTCTTCTGTGGTTGTCGAGACCTTCTGGTGTTGCTGAGTTAACCAGTGTGTTCCTTCTCTTTAAGAATCTACCAAATGGTTGATTTGACCACTCCTGCTTTTTCTGATATTTCTCTGATGGTTTTCTTCTGTTTTCTCAGCCTAATGATGTCCTGCTTTTACTTGTATCGACAACTCTTTGGACCTCATATTGAGAGATCACAGTGACGGTTTCCAAATGCAAACTCCACAATTGGGATAAACTGCAGACCTTCTACCTGCTTAATAGTTAATGAAATAATGAGGGTCCTGCTCACACCTGGGTACGGAACAGCTTGTCCAGTGGCGTAGCTAGGAGCGGACGGAGGGGGTGGTCCGCCCCGGGCGGCACATTTTTGGGGGCGGCATTATTGGCCAAAAGGTTCAGTACAATTCGTGTGTAAGCAGCAAGGTTCGGAAAAATATCACTCATGAATGAAAAAAGTAAAATTCTCTGATTTTTATCCACAAATACTTCAAAAATAACTTTCAGACTGTCATTCTGTGACGGCATCAGACACAGCAGTTGAAATTTATGAGGCAATAATAAAAAATAAACCTATACATTACACTGATAATAATTTCTAGGAATATAAACAACTAATTTATAATTTTGTTTCGTTGTCATTCCGAATGCGTTCTTTCTCATCCCAACCTATCACTTGTACACTACACTGGTGCTTGTTTTCGCAGCGTAATTCTATTAAACTAATAATCAGAACACGGCTTATCAGTGTGTCTGTACTATTTTCTTGTCTAGTTGATGCTTATAAATAATTATATGTGAAAAATTATTGCTGTTTCCCTATATATAAATCTATGCAAAATGTATCTTAATTTTTCTCTATACGCCATTTTAATTTTCTATTTAAATAGATTAACATATTCAGATATGTTGGAGGGCGGCAAATTGAAGCCCCGCCCCGGCCCGAGCGGCACGAACTCGATACGCCACTGAGCCTGTCAGTCAAATGTCCAAATTCTTTTGAGCTCTTGAAAATCGGTTGTGTGGTAAACCATGTATAAAAATATCTGTCATTCCTAATCTGGTTATACAATATTTTTTGGTAAAACACTTAAATTAAAGCTGAAAGGCTACACTTCAGTATCATAATGATTGCTTTAATTAGAATTACTGTGGTGGCGTACAGAGCCAAATTATGAAAATTGTGTCACTGCCCACATACTTATGGACCTAACTGTATATAGTGCCTTTCATATCTATACAACTATCTGAGATAATGTTAAGCATTCATTACTGTCAGTGTTGAGATGGCCTGATAAAGCTATGTAATATTAGATAGATAGATAGATAGATAGATAGATAGATAGATAGATAGATAGATAGATAGATAGATAGATAGATAGATAGATAGATAGATAGATAGATACTTTATTAATCCCAAGGGGAAATTCACAATTAGGTGAATAATTATCCATCCATCCATCCATCTTCCAACCCGCTGAATCCGAACACAGGGTCACGGGGGTCCGCTGGAGCCAATCCCAGCCAACACAGGGCACAAGGCAGGGAACCAATCCTGGGCAGGGTGCCAACCCACTGCAGGACACACACACAAACACCAAGCACACACTAGGGCCAATTTAGAATCGTCAATCCACCTAACCGGCATGTCTTTGGACTGTGGGAGGAAACCGGAGCGCCCGGAGGAAACCCACGCAGACACGGGGAGAACATGCAAACTCCACGCAGGGAGGACCCGGGAAGCGAACCCAGGTCCCCAGGTCTCCCAACTGCGAGGCAGCAGCGCTACCCACTGCGCCACCGTGCCGCCCGTGAATAATTATACTGATTTTAATTATATGGCGTCTTTAACCTTTCTCAAAGTGCTTAATTCAGCGTTACGGATTGTGAATGCTTAACTGATATACTGTTGGCGACTCTACGGGTCTCTCATGTCCTGCTGGACTTTATCCTAAGAGTGGCAGGCAGGACGCCGCCGTGCTGCTCTTTTGCGTTACCGCTCGGTTTATAACAATCGTGTTCTTACGCAGCTCTGTCGCTAGGTGGCAGCCACTGCTAGCGCCTTGAGTGTCGGTCCGGCATCGCCGCGCTCTCTAAGCCAGCAACTCGAGATTATTTTCATAGATTTCTCTTGGGCAATGTTAAGTCTTTGTTCTCCCGATAATTTATTTTATTTCTTTGCGCCAACACTGTTTTCCCTAGCCTGGGCTTTGTTTTCATTAGATTCTAATTTAAAGCAGGTTTACATAAAAGGGGAGGCTATACGGCACGGTATACTCTCTTAAAAAACATTGTTCTTTAAAGCCAGTTCTGCGTAGACCCCATTTCTTGGAAAACAATCATTTAATTATAAGTAGGCCTTTATATGAAATCAGTTCTTTGTGTTTCTTAAAGGTTTCAAATATGTGGACAGAAAACAAAAATCTTCAATGTAGGTAGCTCAACAGATCAAGCAAACCTGAACTAAGCCTTTGTGATTGTAGGGAGTGAGAGTCCTTTTAAAATCAGAAATTTCAGATTCTGATCTGATTCAGATTTCAGATTCAGATAAAATCAGATTGTAGAAATCTCTGAAGAAGCACTTTGGAACTTCTATTTTTATCTGTGTACTGTCATAAAAACGAAAGTGCCAGAGAGGTTCTTCAGAGCGATGCTATATCAAAAGACTCATGCACGTGAACCAGAAAGACCGTTATATATTCATTTAGATCCGTAACAGACTCCATAACCATGAACACAAAGAAACAAACTTGTGAAATACCAGTGGCTCATCATTTTAAAAGGACTCTAGTAGCCCAGGCTGAGTTCAGGTTTTCTTATCTCTTAATGTCCTGCTAGCTATGTCATTCTCCAACCCACTATATCCTAACACAGGGTCACGGGGGTCTGCTGGTGCCAATCCCAGCTAACACAGGGCGCAAGGCAGGAACAAATCCCGGGCAGGATGCCAGCCCACCGCAGGGCACACACCCACACACCAAGCACACACTAGAGATAATTTAGGATCGCCAAGGCACCTAACCTGCATGTCTTTGGACTGTGGGGAGGACAGCCACATAGACACGAGGAGAACATGCAAACTCCACGCAGGGAGGAGCCGGGAAGCGAACCCATGTCTCCTTATTGCGAGGCAGCAGCGCTATACCGTGCCGCCCCGTCTGCCATTCATTAAATATATAATTTCTTCTACATTATTAGGAAGCTATTCAAAGCACAAATAACCATCTGCACATGCAAAGAAAACCTTCCCGGAACGAAATTGTGCTTTGGCAAGCAATGGCTCCAAGAAAGCACACAACAAAATAAAGAACCATAAAATGTCATTAAAGAACCAGAAATTTTAAGAGTGCAGTTAGCAATTCTGCCTCTCAAGGTCCAGACTCCTGGGTTCGATCCTGTCAGAAGATGCAGTTAGAGAGAATGAATTTTCTTTTTTTTTATTTTAAATGTCATTTTCTTCTCTCTTTTTTTTTTTTTGCAGAAAATAACTCCCATAACACGCAACCGAAAGACGTGAACTGGCGACTCTATCTGACCGTTCCCCTTACCGTACTGTTATTTGGCACAGAGCTGCATTGTTACCATCGCCCGTTTTATCGCGGCTGCTGCTCCCCGCGGCCCTCTGATGCGTTTATTGGCTACTAAATAAGTAACTAAATTAGTTAATTCAATTTTAATTGATCAATCAATCAATCGATCGATTAATTAGTTCAAATTGATACCGCATTGAGACTGCTTTGAAGGGCAAGGCAGGTAGCCTAAAGATTTCTGTTTTGTTCACACAAACACAAAGAGTCCATTTATTGATTTATTTAATTTTTTTTTATTTTTATTAATTTTGTTGTAATCATTCCATACAAATAGATCAATTTATAACAAAAAAAAAAGAAAAATTGAAAACAAATCAAACCCCACCCCTGAGAAGGAGAGCTTAGCCAAAGGAGAAAGAGTCCATTTAAGTGGACAAAACAGAAATCTTTAATGTCTAGTAAGCGGATACAACAAATCAAATAAGGAAACTTGAACTCAGTCTGTTATTTTACAGTAAGAGTGTTTTGTAATTCAGGAACCCACTGGTATATCACAAGACTGCTGTTATCATCCATTCGAGGCTCTTTATGGAGTCTGTTACGCGGGTCAAAATAAAAGCTTCTTTCTGGGTCCTTTACATGGATGATTGTTTTGGGAACCAAAAATGGTTTCTCTCTGGCATCGTTCTGAATATTCACTTTGGCAGCTTAATTTCGAACGTTTTGTGACGCTTAGGATGTATTTCTTTCATATTGTTTATGAAAATGTAATCTTTAAAACTTCCATTTATTCGTTTTATGAGGGTATAGGTTGGAGTTAGAGGATTACTGGCTGCATCAGTCGCAGAAAGGAAACTAACAGGGTGTCACTCCTCACTTACAGAGCCGCACTCTCTCATTTTGGGACCACTTCACAATTACCAACGAAATAAAAAAGCGCGTCCTGAGCACGTGAAAAAAAGGAGAATAAAACGCGAGAAAACGGCAAACACCACGCTGACCGCTGCGCACCCGTACTGCTCCCGTTAAAATGCAATCGTCTCAGTGTATGTTCGCTTTAAATTCATAACACTCTCCACGCGTCCGTTTGTCTTCTATCTGCACTAAACTGTAATGCAAAAAAAAACCCACACAATTATATTTGCATCATTATTAAACACGTAATTGTCCCGTTTGTTTGAATAGTGAAACAAAGCAAATCGATTGTGTGCTGTTTCTGGCCTTCCTTAGGGATTCGGTAAACTCTTAAAAATCCCGGTTCATTAATGGCGCTTTACCAGGTTGTGCGCCGTTCATCAGGAAGCCTTTGGTATACTTCGCAAATATCATCTGTCCGTATGGAACGTCTTACAGATCTAAATAAATAAAAGTTATTTTTGGAGCTTTCATAGATAGATAGATAGATAGATAGATAGATAGATAGATAGATAGATAGATATTGTATTTGTCCCCTCGAGGAAATTTGCCTTTTTAGAGAAGCTCTTTAAATCAATAAACAAACAGGTAAAATAAATAAATAAATGCACTTTTGTCTTAAAACACCAGAATAACATAGCAAGAAAAACAAATCTCCTTTAACAAGTCCCAGTGAGGCGCTATATAGGTGTACTGCTCTCGGTATAAAGGAGTCCCAGTTGTGCACGTCTCCTGAAATTTTCGTTGTCTGAAAGTCCTCACTTTAGTGTTTCGAAGAGAGGATGTGATTTTCACGTGGATGGTTTTGGGAAGCAACCCGTTTTGGCGTCTTTATTTTTAAGACTCTTTATATACTGCCGTAATACCGTATAAAGGTTTAATTAGTTTTGCTTCGTTTTCGATACTTCCCTATCTGTATCACATTATTAATTAATTAATTAATTAATTAATTAATTAATTAATTAATTTTTGTGTTCTGTGCTGACGGTTTGTTTTAGTTAATTCAATATATTTGATATTTCTATAGTACATAGGGTGTTGTGCGCGTGTTAGCATTTATGAATGTAGTGAGAAGTCAAGCAAAATGACACTTTTTATTGGCTAACTAAAAACATTACAATATTAATACGTGAAAGTATCTCGTACGAACGTGAAAACATCTCGTATGTAAGCGAAAACATCTCGTACGTACGTGAAAGTATCACGAGATAAGGGTTATCCTATATTTTTTTTTTCACTGTGCGGTTCAGCGCTTCCGTACAATATGCAAGCTTTCGGGGCAATATCTTGCCTGAAGAAGGGGCCTGAGTTGTCTCGAAAGCTTGCATTTTGTAATCAGTTTAGTTAGCCAATAAAATGTGTCATTTTGTTTGAAATTTCTAATAAGATATCCCGCACATTGTATGTTTTCCATATCTGGATAAACTCTTCACGCCGCAGTATCGAAAAAGTGATTCACAGCATGATATACATGAAGTATGAGTGCGTGTTCCTTTCCTATGTAACGTTACTGATTGACATTTCCTTTGACACTCACTGTATTTTGCTAATAACGGGAACTGCAGACAAAATATCAGAAGCACCATCTGCGGTCAAACAAGGTAATATCAGAAATTTATCAACAAGAAAACACACATGTAAAGAGGGAGGCGCATTAAGGTGCCGTTTAAAAAGCAGAGTAAAAATATGAAGTCCGGCGCAGGAGAAACTCACCCACCGCAGAGCCAGTCTAATAACCGCAAACTACAGGCAGCTTGTTGAGACGACGGAAAGACGCAACATTGTCTACATTTTACACAAGGCATCCTCGTTTTTTCAAATTTGGTTCCTGTTTTGAATTTTTATCGACTGTGATTAAACTGTTGAAAAAAATAGCACTGAACGAACGATATAATTGACACTATAGGTAGATGCGAAAGACACTATATAGATGGAGAAATGTGAAGGGCACGATATAATAAATAGATCGAAGGTACTATAAAAATAGATGTGAAGAGCAATATAAGATTGATAGATATGTAAAAGGCACTATATAATATATAGATAGATAGATAGATAGATAGATAGATAGATAGATAGATAGATAGATAGATAGATAGATAGATAGATAGATAGATAGATAGATAGATAGATAGATATTTTAGTGTAGTTGGCAGGTTTAGATAGAGATAGATAGAATTAGATAGTACTAAAAGCCAGGCAGCAGCTCTATAAGTGGCAGAGAGCTGCACGGCCGGCCATGTTTCGATACCTGCAGGGCAGGTTTTCCCACTTTGTCACATTGCAGTAGCATAAGCCCAATGCGAAGATGGAAGAAAGACAGAAGAAGAAGCCCTAGGCTATGAGATTTCATCTCGTCTGATTTCTTGGTGACTGAACTATTCCGACTTTTGTCTGATGATTAGGTGTGTTTTCTTTTAATGACGCCGTTGTATATCCTACAAGTCAAATGCCTGAGGACTTCAAACTGAAATATTTTTGGTGGGTGAGCAGTTTATTATTTCTCTCGTATAAGTGCTGGTGTAAGCCCATTTGGAGTCCTAAGCGCGGGGTGAACAGACGTCGCCCCTCTCTGTCCATTGCGGGCGAGTCGGTATTGCTACACTTTGACGGCCTGGTCGGTGTTCGGAGTGCGCGACCCTTAGGTAGCACAAACTGCGCCCCTTCCGACTTTACGGTGTACGGAGTGGGCGCGCTTTTACTTTCAAACACGGCGACAGAGTATCATCAGAATTCGACGACATTGGGTCACTCTCGACGTCCGGAGATCGTGTCCCTTAATTTGTCATACATGGCGTCCCCCATATGACGGCGTCCATAATAATATAATTTATTTAAAAACTTATTGCCCCAAAATGGCACTTTGGTTGTTTGGTTCAATTGATTGACCTCATGCTTGAAAGAATCCTTTGTTTATGAGATCGGTTTATTTAGGTTTTGAAAAGGCGGAGTTTAAGGGGTTGGTGCGCATGGGGACCTGCACCCTCCACTCAGCGGACGCAATACTAAAATAGATCTCCAATAAATGTTTTTTTTTTCCTCAAAAGTATATTATAGTAACAGATCCCGCACCCTTAAACAGAGAAAAATTTCGCACTATATGGATCACATTACAGTTTCAAATTCTTCTTCAGAGATGTCACTTTTACTTTTTTTTATAATATTTTTTGTATTCAGTATTTTCCTCTTACACCCGTCAGATAGCCGCTCCTCAAGTCGCGATTAAAATGACCGCAAAGTCGCGCGCGCCTGTCTGCGTGTCCGCGCTGTAAACGTGCCGGTTGTCCAAGTAGCGGTGCGGAAGTTTGAGCAGACCTCCATTAAACTTCACATACACCACCGCGACAAAATATATGTATTAAACAAAAAAAGTTTCTTTGATGAGGTAAATCAAAAATTAGAAGTTCTTTACCTGTCAATCAGTCCGTCGATTTTCTAAACCCACAGGATGATCACCGTGAAGATGAAGCCCATGCAGCAAATATCGGGCGCAAGTTTTCTGTCATTGCAATACAGAACTTATGCGTTTCCATATTTTGAAAGTTTCTTCTTCTTCTTCTTCTTCTTCTTCTTCTTCTTCTTCTTCTTCTTCTTCTTCTTCTTCTTCTTCTTCTTCTTCTTCTTTTGGCTGCTCCCGTTAGGGGTTGCCACAGTGGATCTTTTCTTTTTTCCATATCTTCCTGTCCTCTGCATCTTACTCTGTTACACCGCATGATTTATATTGTAATGTATTACAACCAATTCATAATATGTGGCTTGGAATATGATGTAAATATATAGCAGTATACGGCTTAGACTGTAAAAATGGAATTATTTATGGTTCGTCTGGCCCTCCCAAGTCTCACTGTCAAATTCCGCTCATAAATGTGTGGACAAAATAGGAGTCTTGATTGATGGGCTAACAGGATTCATCAGACATGCAGTGAAACCTGAAACTGAAAGTCTGGGTGAATGGATGCAGTGAGAGTTCTTTTAAAATCAGGATCCCTTTGGTGTTTCACAAATCTTTTAACAAATGGAACTCGTTACAGATCTAAATAAATAATGGATCGTTCTGGAATAACAGAAATAATAATAATAATAATAATAATAATAATAATAATAATAATAATAATAATAATAATAATAATAATAAATTCATCCATCCATTCATTATCCAACCCGCTATGTCCTAACACAGGGTCACGGGGGTCTGCTGGAGCCAATACTTTTATAAATTTATTTCATTTTTAATAGCAGTTATGAATAGAACAGGAAATCATCTGTTTATATCATAATCTGTTTATCTATAGTTCAGAGTGGCAAAGGAGCCCCGGTGCCTATTCAGGTAACGCTGCATGGGGAGAAGATATAGGAGCCAAACTAAATGGTGGTCCATTATTTTAAAGATCGAGTAGGGAGAATTTTCAAGATGGGGGTTCTGTATCGATTTCTCTAAGTTCAGCTTATATATATATACAGCGAATTTCAAGTTGGGCATCATCTCAAAGCACACAAGGAAGCATATTAAGTTAAAATAATCGGCCCCTCTAAACGGGCTCTTCATAAGCGTACGTCCAAGTGTGGTGATCATCAGATTAGCCTCCGAGAAATTAAATGGATGGACAAATCACCAGTACAGTTTAAAATAAATGCGTCCACGACAGCGTCGTGACGGGAGTGCAGTTATCCATTTTCTAATGACGACGAAGTAATTTGTGACGTGGAATGTTGCTGATGCCAATTAAATTAGAGGAAAAAAATAAAAAAATAATATAAAGCAAAGAAAAGCAAGCACAGCGTATACAGAAACGCGCCCTTCTGTCGTCACTTTTAAAGTTAAAGGAAACCAGTGGCGTACACAGTGAGCTCGGCGGACTCGGATTACAGTCTTTGATTTCCATTGATTTGCTCTTCTCCGACTTCCTCGTCTCTCGGCCTTTCTCCCGCAAATCAAAGACAGCCCTTCGGTGAAATCCATTCACTTTACTTTCCAGGATGGAGAGACTTGACAGCGCGTCTTTATCAATAACTTTCTTTACAGGGCAAAGGGGATCTCCTCAATGGACGGAATCAGAAGGAAATCGGAGTAGCCTATATGTTCCTTACAGTTTGGAGGCAAACATTTCTTGGAAAATAAATAAATAAATATATCGGATGTCAACGCTGCACCACAGCATGTGGCTCATTTATTTGACAGTCTGGAGATCGGAGTAATTACGTTCATATAGCATTCGTAGTCTGAATCACAATCTGAGCCCAAATAAGGGCGAAACAAGTGTCACGTATTGCATTATTTGACAGTAAACTATAACATTCTATGATCTATCTATCTATCTATCTATCTATCTATCTATCTATCTATCTATCTATCTATCTATCTATCTATCTATCTATCTATCTATCTATCTATCTATCTATCTATCTATCTATCTATCTATCTATCTATCTATAGTGGTGGACCACCAGGATGCATACAGCCCTAACCGGACGGAGACAGGCAGACACAAGTTCCAGTCCAGCACATTTAATTTACAGCTGGGGAGTGCTTTTCTGTGTGCCCCACAGCACAGTACATAAAGCCCAGTCCTTTTCCTTTTCCTTCTTCCCTTTCTCTCTGCCTCCACTCCTCTCCCAGCAAGCTTCGTCCACTTCCTCCCGACTCTGGCTCCTCAAATGGAGTGAGGCGGCTCCTTTTATTCATCTCCTGGGAGTACTCGAGGTGGCTCATCAGTATTATCTGTAATCACTCTCAGGTGTGGTGGATGTCCACTATAGGGTTCTGCGGCTCCCCCTGGCGGCCCCCACGGAACCCAACAGGGCTGTTCCAAACTCCAACTCCCAGCGTGCCCTGCGATTATCATATATATTATATATTATAAGTAAGGGAACACTTAATCATCCTAGTCTAACACCAAGTCAATGAAGTTTCAGGGATTTCAGGTAGGAATCACAAGTGACTGTGAACCAACGTCACCAGCTTTGGTGCAAATGAAAGTGACAACATGTGACCTGGAGTGGAAACAGGAAGACAGCCCCCCATAAAGGTAATGGCTTTGCAGGTGGAGGCCACAGACAGTTGCTCTCTCCTTATCCTTGCTGACTGACTCTTCTTCAGTTTTGTATTTTGCTTGTGTCCTTGTCACTTCTGGTGGTCCCAGAAGCCGATTCAAGTTTCACGGGCAGCTCCTCCAGGGTGGCACATCCATACGTGCCATGCCAAGAAGGGTTTGCTGTGTCTCCCAGCACAGTCTCACAAGGAGGAGGGCTGGAAAGGGCCTTAGAAGGGTGTCAGCTCATCAGCAGGAGGAGTAGGAAGAGCCCTGCCAGAGGCCTACAATGACCTCCATCTGCCTACTTGGTGTGCATATTTCTGACCAATCTGTCAGAAACAGACACCACGAGGATGGCATGAGGACCCGACATCCTCTAGTGGGACCTTTGCTCACAGCCCGTCACCATGCAGCTCGATTGGCATTTGCTAGAGAATATCACAGTTGGCAGTTCTGCCATTGGCACCCTGTTCTCTTCACAGCAGGTTCACACTGAGCACATCCAGGGACCAAGGTGTGTCAGCCTTCAGTGTCTACAGCAGCTAGGGATCTGCAGTGGCAATCGGAAGGTTGCCGGTTCGATTCCTGTAAATGCCAATAGGGACTCTGCTCTGTTGGGCCTTTGAGCAAGGCCCTTATCCTGCAATTGCTGAGCGCTTTGAGTAGTGAGAAAAGCGCTATATACAGTAAATGCAAAGAGAGAAAAGCCAAGCAAAATGACACCTTTTATTGGCTAACTAAAAAGATTACAATATGCAAGCTTTCGAGGCAACTCAGGCCCCTTCTTCAGGCAAGATGTAATCAACACCCTAGTACTACAGTAAATGCAAAGAATTATTATTATTATTATTACAGTCAGGGACCAAAGCGACATTGGTCAGCGTATGAGTGAAAAACAAGAAGAGTAAGAATAAACCTTCACAAATGCCAACAGGAGTCGTCTGTAAAGTATACCAACGTGAGCCATTCATCAGAACCCGTAGGTCCTTCCTAATTAGGGTACTATAAAATAAACTCCCTACAGATTCCATGTGCCCCCTCTTTCAATTTTGGATACTATTTCTCTCCAAGCTTCCAGATTCGTTAATCAAACATTTCCGATTCCTCGGAAAATCTTATTCTCATTTTCAGCAGAACGTAGAGCTGATATGGGGGAACTGAGAAGTCCGGCTGATTCATCCTTCTGAAACTCTGAATCAACTGAGCTTAACAAAGGGCTGGCAGGAGGGCCGACGCCACTGACCCCTGGCTGAGTCTCCCTGATGGTGTGACACGGAGCTGAGTCTCTCTGGTGCCCCACCATCTCCATCGGTCTCCCTTTGAATTTTTGACGAGTCGCTCGGGTGACTCTCCAGCAGACCAGCTCAACTTATTCTTGTGACTCACACTCTGAACTATGCAATGAAAGTAGACCCTAGCAGAGAAATGACAACAGGAAACTCCTGATGCCATGAAGAAACCACAAAGTTCAAAACTCCCAATTGGACATCAAAGTCCCTTCAGCTTATGGAACACACAAGTTGTTACAAACAAAAACTACAACAGTGAATCAGTTTCTTCCATGTCAGGCCTACTTTGTATCATCTAAATAAATGTTAGCAAAGCCCTGAATTCAATAGGTGACCACATTTGTCACAATGCAAGTTTCAACGCAACCGTTTGCGATCTGTAGGTGTATCATTAAAGACGACCACCCACACACGCCACGAGCAGAATTCACCAAAGATGAGTGGTCCGCTGTCTGGAATGCAGTCTTTTGGGTATTTGTGAAGGCTGATTGATCCAATGCCACCACACAGAAGCCTCCTGAGCAGATGTCGGTGTCTGACACATCCTGGGCTCTGTGGATATTATTGAAATATCCAGGATGGGTCAGCAAACTACAATTAGAGACCATCAAAGTGTGGAAAGAGCCGGACAGCAGCCCACAATGGACTAGGGGCCAAGTCATGAACTGAGCGGGTCCTGCAGTGGACTGACGTCTGGCCAAGAGTGAACTTCTGCATTCAGGGTGTGTGACAGTCCACAACGCTGTATTGGAGTGAGTATGTGTGAGAATTAGATATGATATTTACATTTGGTTTTCATTCTAACCATCTTCTTATTTAGTGAGGTCTCGGTAAGGTTGGTCTGCTCAGGTCACCAAAACATCTCGACGGTGGTCTTAGAAAAAACAAAATCAACAGCCTGCTGTGGCAGAACGAGAGCGGCAACAAGTCCTGATATTCAATAACGGCTTTAATGAACAGCGAGAATTGGCATCTCGTTAAGTAATTGGCTGGAGTTTGACTTTCCAATTCAGCTCGTCTCACATCTCATTTCTGATTGGCTGCCATTTAATGAAGAAACGAATCAATTCTGAGGATTGAATCGTTAAAAACAGGGCTATAAAATGAAGGGTAAAGGAGTTAATTAGCAGTGAAAACTGATTAGGAAAAGGGGGAGAATGAAAACCTGCAGCCACTGCGGCCCACCAGGACCAGCACTGGACACCCCTGGTCTAGGGACTGTTTGGGGACAAGTAGATTAGGACATGGGTACGAAACTGATCATCCCAAGGGAAGAGCTTGGAACAAAATGGTGTCACGAAGCCCCAAACCACAGACACAATCATGCCCAAGCACAATTCGGGGTTCAAATAAAAGATTTTTATTCACTTCCAACACCTTTCTTATACACAAACACCAGCCACGATGCACAAATAGAGTGTTTTATGCTGGCAAGAAGTGTGGCGCAGCACTTCAAACCCTGAGGTTGTGGGTTCAAATCCTGACCCTAAGCAAGTCACTGCACCCACCTGTGCTCCAACTGGAAAAAGAAATGTAACCAATTGAGCTCAAAGATGTAAGTCCCTTTGGAGAAAGGGATCAGCTAAATGTATCAATCTAAATACAAATTCTCCCCCACTGACTCCCTTAAGTGAGGCGGTGGGCTCTCTTTTGCATCCGACCTGGGAGCTGTTTCCGATGTCACGCCCAGGAGTACTTTGGGGTTGTGTGGAAACTAGGGTAGTCTTCCCCTGGCAGCGCCCTCTGGTAATACCAAATGACCCTGACAGAGCTGCATTTCCAGACTCCAACTCCCATGCCACCCTGTGGGTATCCTAATTGGATTCAGCCTTGAGGAACACTGCCACCTGTCATGTGGGAGAATGAACTGCTCCTGCTATGCCCATTAACCCGGCCAGGATTCCTGTCCTTCTTCCATGGCACCTAATATAATATAATATAATATAATATAATATAATATAATATAATATAATATAATATAATATAATATAATATAATATAAAATCCTGAGCCAAAAAGTGCAACGATTTTATGTCATGTTTTTTGTCACACTTTAAATCACGCTTATTTTAAAACCTGCAGTAAGCCACTAGGGGGTGTACCACCACCCTAACCCAGACACAGAGAGGCAGGAGACAAGTTTTGCCACACACCACACGTTTATTTACAGTTATTTACCAGTCGACAATACCCATAAGCACAACGCACCATCACTAACCCCTTTCAGTCCCTTCTCCCTCCACTCCTCTTCAGGCTTTGTCCTCTCCTCCCGACTCTGGCCCCTTATGGAGTGAGGCGGCTCCTTTTTATAAGGCACCTGGATAATTCTTTTTATCTTCTTTAAACCACAATTTTTAAGTTGATGCAAATCATTTGGAGTGATTGAGTGCAATTCACTTGTTTTATACTGAAGTAAATCTATTTTTTAAGTTGTTAAAATTTAAAACAGTTTATTGGTTGTAACCTGTTTATTAGAAAAATTATGAACATAACACATTCCAATGCTGTACTTTTTACATGTATTTAAAAATCTAGTGCAAATACACAAGCATTTTGCAGTGTAAATCTTAAATATACAACAAAAAATTATTAAACGTTTCTACAGCTTTCTTGAAAGTATGTTTTATTACGAGTTCTTATACTTAAAATTAACAGTTGAGAAACAGGGTTGGGTGGCACGGTGGCACAGTGGTAGCACTGCTGCCTCGCAGTTAGGAGACCTGGGTTTGCTTCATGGGTCCTCCCTGCATGGGTTTCCTCCAGATGCTCCGGTTTCCTCCCACAATCCAAAGACATGCAGGTTAGGTGCATTGGTGATTCTAAATTGTCCCTGGTGCGTGCTTAGTGTGTGTTTGCCCTGCAGTGGGCTGGCACCCTACCCGGGGTTTGTTTCCTGCCTTCCTCCCTATGCTGGCTGGGATTGACTCCAGCAGACCCCCGTGACCCTGTCGTTAGGATATAGCAAGTTGGATAGTGAATGGATGAAACAGGGTTACTTACCAGAAATCCTCCGTTATAAAAGTCGGATACTGAAATATTAGGTTAACTGAAATAGGATTTTTATGTTTATTCCCTCCACCATAACTTACTTTGGTATGAAACATTTTTTTTTACTTTGATTGAGATCTGAAACCAAATATTTCAAGCTACCACACTAAATGACTAATCTTAAGTTGCTTGAAAGAGAAAATTTACGTTGAATGAACAACATTAATGTTATGCTTTTTTCTATCTATCTATCTATCTATCTATCTATCTATCTATCTATCTATCTATCTATCTATCTATCTATCTATCTATCTATCTATCTATCTATCTATCTATCTATCTATCTATCTATCTATCTATCTATCTACTTGGGGTGCGTTCAGCCCCCCCTCTTCACAACACGATCAGCAGAGACATGAAATGGCTGGTGAGCGAAGCGAGCAGGGGGTAATCCCCCTAGTTAGATGGCCATGCAATGAACTGGTGCCCTGTCCAGGGATTGTTCCTTCCTTACACCTGCTGCTTGTTGGGATAGGCTCCAGCTTCTATGCAATTCTTCACAGGATGAAGTGGGCATAGGAGATGGAAGGATGGAATGCACGGATTGACTGTTGAATGGAAATTATACATATAGCACATTAAAATGGGTTGTTTTTCCAGGTACTCTGGTTCTCCTCACACTTCACCAACTTGTACATGTAAGTGTGTCCTTGAGTAGGCCCTCTGAGTGCCTGTTGTTCTGTTGAAGCTTTGTGCCTGCCTTGCATTAACAGGTGATGGGGTAAAATAAGCATCCATTCATGTTTTAATATAATATAATATAATATAATATAATATAATATAATATAATATAATATAATATAATATAATATAATCCATCTATCCATTTTCCAACCCACTGAATCCGAACACAGGGTCACGGGGGTCTGCTGGAGCCTATCCCAGCCAACACAGGGCACAAGGCAGGAACCAATCCCAGGCAGGGTGCCAACCCACCGCAGATATAATATAATATAATATAATATAATATAATATAATATAATATAATATAATATAATATAATATAATATAATATAATATAAAGGGCAGCATAATGGCACTGTGGTAGTGGCAGATGAGCATTGTGCCCAGGGTGCTCTTTGCTCCATTGGATATCTGTGTGGAGTTTGCGTGTTCTCCCCATATCTGTGTGGGTTTCCAAGTCATGCTGGTTAGGTGGATTGGTGAAGCTGTGCTGGCCCCTGATGTGTGTGTGTGTTCACTCTGTGATGGAATGGCACCACACCCAAATGTTGTTCCTTCCTTGTGCCCAATGCTTGATGTGATAGGCTCCGGCTTCCTGTATGGCCCTGCTCTGGATAAGCAGATTTAGATGACCGAATGGATGAACTGAGGGGAGACTGATTGTAATCACTTACTTTTGCTATTAAACTGTATACATTTTTAAACCCAAATGCTTCATTTCGAATATTTTTGGAAAAAATCTTTCTTTTTTTTAATCTTGGGATTTCCCCAATGAATTTGTTTTATCCTTATTTTCATGGGAATGTCAGACGAATATTGTACAATAGATGAACAAGGTGTATTTCAAAGATAGACGGATAAGTAAAACTTTAACAATCTTCCAGATGTTCGATTTCTTTTGTCTACAAATAGAACATTAAAGCTTTATATATTTTTTTTCAATTAATATCCTAAGTCTGCTATACAGTTTCAGCGTATAAAATGACCGCTATCTGATACACCGTGTCATGGACGTTTGCCGCAATTGTTCCAGAAACACGAGGTGCGTTTCGGTTAGATAAGTTCCTCGTAATTGCGTTAATAGGAGTAGGAATAACAATAAGGAGACACAGGGAAAGACGAGTGAATTCTAAAGGGAACTTCCCTTACAATGTCCCAATGAGGATTTTACTGTCATATAAACATAATGACCTTTATAAAGAACGGTAAGAAAAAAAAGAAGCATCGTGAAAAGAAATGTTCAACTTACGTAGTTTTTCATTGAGAGTTAAAAACATATGGTCTTTAGAAATTTAATTTTTAAACCGTATAGGATAGTCCAACAGAGAAATCAAAGTAGTTATTTCCTTGAACGCAGGCTGCTAAAGAATGTGTGAAGTGGATGAATGAAGTCTGGGATTTTTTTGGCATGTGTCACTGCGTGGTTCAAAGATATAAAAGGAGAGCGGAACGGAGCAAGGAAGGCGCAGGTGCGTAAACTCTAACAGGAAAACGTGCCTTAGAGGGTCGACTTAAGCACATCTTTTAAACTTGAGACTGCGTCTGATTTAAGTATCCGAAAGAAAATGTCATACATTATTGGTAAGCGATATTGATTTACGAGAGGGCATGTCCGTTATAGGAACTTTTATAGGAAGCTGGAGAGGAGATGATCATTCAGTGCCAGACGGTCGAGAAGTGCATCTTGAAATCTTCATCTTCGATAGACTCGTGGAAAGTGTAACTGTCACAAGATAGATAGATAGATAGATAGATAGATAGATAGATAGATAGATAGATAGATAGATAGATAGATAGATAGATAGATAGATAGATAGATAGATAGATATCTTCTCACCGTATTTCTTTTTTTTTCTTTACCACAACAAGGCACCTTTTTCATCTTAACTATGGAGATATTTGGAGACGTGCGGACTGCTCCCGTGGCTACAGTGACAATATCGCAAACTTACTCTTTGTCCTTGATGTTGCAGACGTCCACTGCCAATCTCCTTAACACATACGTAAGTAATTCAAGTTTGTTAAAATAAATAAAAATAAATTCTAATAATAACTATACATCTGTAATGTTATTAATTGTTTATGATGAACAACTTTTGAAATATAAAGTGAGACCACAGACTGACGTTTAGATGATTTTCAGTTAAGCGTTTCTTGCAAAGTGGTAGATATTTTATTGTGGTTGGCAGCATAGATAGATAGATAGATAGATAGATAGATAGATAGATAGATAGATAGATAGATAGATAGATAGATAGATAGATAGATAGATAGATAGATAGATAGATAGATAGATAGATAGATAGATAGATAGATAGAAGGCACTATATGATAGATAGATAGATAGATAGATAGATAGATAGATAGATAGATAGATAGATAGATAGATAGATAGATAGATAGATAGATAGATAGATAGATAGATAAAAGGCACTATATGATAGATAGATAGATAGATAGATAGATAGATAGATAGATAGATAGATAGATAGATAGATAGATAGATAGATAGATAGATAGATAGATAGATAGATAGATAGATAGATAGATCTGTATTTATACCCATGGAGGAACTGTGGCAAAAATTTCACTATTCTTTTATTCTCATGCTACCCTCTCCATTTTTGAACAAACACCTCTTGCAGCGCACAGTGAAACTGAACTGCGTAGGTTTTCATAATCACAGCATAATATAATATAATATAATATAATATAATATAATATAATATAATATAATATAATATAGGGCAGCATGGTGGCATAGTGGTAGCGCTGCTGCCTCACAGTAAGGAGATGGGTCTACAGCTAGACTGAAGTCAAGATGGTAGAGAAGCCAGTTAAGAGGCATGCAGGACAGAAGAGGTGGGCTCAGGGGAATCAGAAACCAGAAGTGATGTCATCTGTCTTTCCATCGCTTGCCATAGGGTCTGCAGCATTAAGGAAAGGAGAAGCGTTATGCTACAGCACCAACCGTCGACTTGGGGTGGAGTTACCATTAAATGAGCTCTGAATTTGACTCCCAAGTACACAGTATATAGCTGTTACTGATATATATATATATATATATATATATATATATATATAGTGTGACGGGCGGCTGGGTCCCATGCCCGGCTGGGACGCCCCTTCAACACTGGATCAGGGGCTGCAGCCATGGGATGCACTCTATATCCCCCAGAATGCGTGGTGGCAGCCATCCTGGGTTACATCGGGGCCACAGGTGTGGGACTTCAGGACTCAGACCTGTTGGGCTCCGTGGCCACCACCCGGAGGAGCTGCACAGCTTAACAAGCCTCTGTGGGCTGGAATGCAGCCACACCCAGAAGTGCAGCCTAATTAGGCCAGTTACCACCTGGAGCACTCTGGGAGGGCTACAAAAAGAGCCTGCAGCTACTACTCAAGGGCCAGAAATGGGAGGAAGAGGACTAGATTGCCTGGGAGGAGGAGGAGGAGGAGGAGGAGGAGGAGTGGTGGTGGTGGTGGTGGTGGTGGTGGTGGTGCCATACAAAGAGTGTTTGGTTTGTGTTACTGTGCTTGGGATTGTGTATTGCCTGTGGGATTCACGGGAAAGATGTGCCCTACAGGTGAAGAAAAATAAAAGTTCTTAGTATTTTACACGTGACTCAGTGTGAATCTGTACCGGGTCAGGCGTCTTTTCATGTTAAAACTGATTAAGTCAGTGTTTGTGTTGCTTATTACTTAGTACGTTTCGTACGTTTTCCTTAATTTTTCACTTAAGTGTTAAATCTGCCTCAAGAATGATTTAAGATATGAAGAGTTAGGGGAAGTGATGGTGAAATTAGTAGCGAATGAGAATGGCACCTGTACACTTGCGCCGCATGGCCCACTGCCGAGGGTTGATTCCACAATACAATAAAATAAAAATAAAAAGAGGAATAACCTTGGAGGTCAATCATCACCCTGAAAGCGGACAGTAGAGCTCATGTAGTATATGTGTACCATATTTCAAGTCAATAGGTCAAACGGTTTGTGAGCTACAGGTGATTTAAAATTCTGGACAAACGGTCAGCTACAGTATATATATATATATATATATATATATATATATATATATATATATATATATATATATATATATATATTTATTTGTTGTCATACACATGTGCATGGGAGCCATTTTAAGGATTCTGGTGATGGTAATTGCCCACCAAACCAGTAGCTGATGCTATGGTCTGATGCCTACTCTCCTCTGCTAACCAGGAGCTGGTCATCTTGTTTTCAGTTTTGTTCCAAACTTTGCATCTGTAAAGACGTCTTCGCAAATTATTGTGTGCTACATTATTGTACATTTCTTCAAATTATATGGGATTTTGTGTGGAGTTTGCATGTTCTCTGTTTGTGTTGGTTTCCGTCAGCTGCTCTGGTTTCCTCTCACAGTCCAAAGACTGGCCCTAGAGGGTGTGTGGTTGGTGTGTGTGTGTGTTTGGCCTACGATGAACTGGCACCCAGGCTTGTGCCCTATTCTAGGCGAGATAGGGTCCAGCGACCCCTGTGACCCCCATCTGGATTAAGCAGGTTACAAAATTACAGGACATATTTATATAGTTAAGCATATTTTGTAATGAATGATGAATATTACCTGAACTTGTGTAAATACAGCCAGTACATATATTAACGTGAAAATATTCTCACACCTACTGTACAGTAACAGCTTCCCGGGTCCTCCCTGCGTGGAGTTTGCATGTTCTCCCCGTGTCAGCATGGGTTTCCTCCCACAGTCCAAAGACATGCAGTTAGGTGCATTGGCGATCCTAAATTGTCCCTGGTGTGTGCTTGGTGTGTGGTGGTGTGTGTGTGTCCTGCGGTGGGCTGGCGCCCTGCCCAGGGTTTGTTTCCTGCCTTGCCCCCTGTGTTGGCTTTGATTGACTCCAGCAGACCCCCGTGACCCTGTAGTTAGGATATAGCGGGTTGGAGAATGGATGGATGGATGGATTACCTGTCAGGTATCCAAGAAACGTAACAGTTTTCCTTGAAAAGGTGGGAAGCGAGAGATTTTTCATTTGAATTTGATCAAGTAACTAATGGGATGTAATGTGAAGGACAGAATACTAGTCATAAGAATACATGCAACAAGACAATGAACAGGACATTAATAGACGCACGTTATTGTCAATTCTAAAAGATGGTAAGTAACGCTGATGGAAGTTATCAACGGTTGTTCTTTCCAACATTTAAAAGAGAACGTTTCCGCCGGACAAAGATGAAAGCCTGGGATAGCCGAGCCCCCTCTATCTCTGTGACTCATTTTTTTTTGGAGAAAGATGTCATTAAGGATCACCTTACAGCGGAAATTCCAAAGTTAGTCATTTCAGGAGAGCTGTGGGTGGGAACTGACATTTTAGTTTAGCGGATGATGGAATTTCAACTTAATGGGCAGTAGCCGAGTTAAACGTGCTTGACTCAAGATGACATATTTATGACAAATATTGGGAGAATGTCCATTTTTTTCTTTTTGGTGTTAAGACGTAGGCCTGAATCCTACTCTCCTTAATAGATTATCTTTGATTGGCACTTCCCACACTCCTACCTCTCAGGCCGCACTCCTTTCATTCACATACCACTGCTGTTACTTCAGGTGGGCTCCGTCCAGGGGGCCTTTCTTTTTATTATTTACCGTCTTCCCCTTGGCATTATCTTTTGTAGAGATTAGGAGCACGCACTGATACAGCGTATTGCCGCTCCCACCACATGACAAACCAACTCAGGATCCAGAATAGGACCCAAGTGCAGCCATGCAGCGGGTGACACCTCAACACCACACCAGTTCAGATGGAGTGGAACCAGTGTGAGGTTTTTTATGGTGGCTGGAGTGCCAATTCTGCCACCAACCCCCAAGTTTTTCCCTGCAGGTTGAAGGGTCTACATGCAGGGTTGGATGAGGATTAACATGATACCGAGGACAGAGCAATTGCAGGTTAAATTACTGATTGTAACTCCTTTGTTTCCCCTTCACCTCAGGTCAAGAGTCTGGGTGTCATCCTTGATAGTCTTCGATCTTTCCAGTCTCTCAATAACGTCACCCGGTCTGCTTACTTCCACCTCCGTAATGTTAATCGCATCCACCCCTCCTTCACTCCCCATACCACTGCCATTCTTGTTCACAGTCTTGTTACTTCTCGTATGGACTTTCACAATTCACTCCTCTCTGGTCTCTCTAGTAAATCTCTCCATAAGATTCAGCTGGTCCAGAATTCTGCTGCCCAGCAATTGCAGGTTAAGGGCCAACAGACCAGAGTCCCTTTTTGGCATTTATGGGATTCGAACCAATCAGTGCAGATTACTAGCCTCAGAGCTTATTATATTTATCTTTTATAACCTCCAAATCCGAGACCATGGTCCTCAGCCAGAAAAGGGTGGAGTGCCCTCTTAAGGTTGGGAGCGAGATCCTGCCCCAAGTGAAGGAGTTCAAGTATCTCGGGAGCTTGTTCACGAATGAGAGAAGAATGGAGCGTGAGGTCGACAGGCGGATCGGTGCGGCATCCGCAGTAATGCGGGCTCTGCGTCGGTCTGTCGTGGTGAAAAAGGAGCTGAGCCGCAAGGCAAAGCTCTCAATTTACCAGTCGATCTATGTTCCTACCCTCACCTATGGTCATGAGCTATGGGTAGTGACCGAAAGAACGAGATCGCGAATACAAGCGGCTGAATGAGTTTCCTCCGCAGGGTGTCTGGGCTCTCCCTTAAAGATAGGGTGAGAAGCTCAGTCATCCTGGAGGGGCTCAGAGTAGAGCCGCTGCTCCTCCGCATCGAGAGGAGTCAGATGAGGTGGCTCGGGCATCTGATCAGGATGCCTCCTGGACGCCTCCCTGGTGAGGTGTTCCGGGCACATTTAATTGGGAGGAGGCCCCGGGGAAGACCCAGGACATGCTGGAGGGACTATGTCTCTCGGCTGGCCTAGGAACGCCTTGGGATTCCCCCGGAAGAGCTAGAAGAAGTGGCCGAGGAGAGGGAAGTCTGGGCATCTCTGCTCAAGCTGAGGATGGATGGATGGAAATATAACATTCATTTCCACTGTTATGCTGATGACACCCAGCTCTACCTTGCTAGTAAACCCACCACTTCTTTTCCACCATCTTCGCTTATTGACTGCATTGCTGAAATTAAACCCTGGTTTTCTTCAAATTTTCTTAAATTAAACGGTGACAAAATGGAGCGTTCTCCTCATTGGTGCAAAATCAACATGATCCAAAGCCGATACTCGTTCACTTGTTACTGAGAACTCCTTTTGTTTCCCCTTCACCTCAGGTCAAGAGTCTGGGTGTCATCCTTGATAGTCCTCGATCTTTCCAATCTCACAATAACGTCACTCGGTCTGCTTACTTCCACCTCCGTAATGTTAATTGCATCCGCCCCTCCTTCACTCCCCATACCACTGCCATTCTTATTTACAGTCTTGTTACTTCTCGTCTGGACTTTCACAATTCACTCCTCTCTGGTCTCTCTAGTAAATCTCTCCATAAGCTTCAGCTGGTCCAGAATTCTGCTGTCCACATCATTACTTGGACCCCATCTATTCACTATATTACTCCGGTCTTGCCTCAGCTTCAATCGGCTCCCGATTAAGTTTCGAATTGATTTTCAAATTCTGCTGTTAACGTTTAAGGCCATTCATAACCTCGCCCCTCCATATCTGTCTGACCTTCTTCATGTTGCCATTCCCTCCTGTAACCTAATATCCTCTTCTTCCATCCACCTGACCATCCCTCTCACCCGTCTAACCACCATGGAAAGCGGAGCATTCAGCCGTTCTCTTCCCAAACTGTGGAACTCACTACCTACTGAGCTTAGAAATACGGAATCATTCTTTATGAACTTTCAAATGAAAACTTACAGTGGGTCCCCCCTTTGAAATATTCCCATTTGTTTGCTTTATACCCTTAAATGAAAACACACAGACTAATATTTCTTCCCAGCTTTACTTACTCAATGCAATCTCTAACATCCAAGTGAAAGATATCACAGCTACAGTTCAGAAAAATGATGAAAAATCAAAAACAAGACCTACTGAGATTAATAAAGGATCAGCCCCCCAATGTCAGTGACATTTTGTTGACCCCCCTTTTGCTTTAATGACAGTCTTGAGTCTGTTGGGATTCTTCTTTATCAGCTTTGCACATCTAGATTGAGTAATATTTGCCCCCCACTCTTCTTTACAGTTTAAGTTTGGTCAAATTGGATGGTGAGTGTTGGTGGTCTGCTATCTTCAGATCTTTCCACAGTGTGATTTAGGTCTGGGCTCTGACTGGCCACACCAGGACATTCACTTTTTTCTATCCTTCAACCACTCAATTTTGCTGTGTGCTTCGGGTCGTTGTCGTGTCGAAAGGTGAACATTCTGACCATCTTCAACCTTTCTGGCAGAGGGTAGCAGGTTTTCCTCCAGAACATGATGGTATTTTGCCCCATCCATTTTTCCTTCTACCCTAACGAGAGCCCCAGGCCCCCTATGACAGGATGCTGCCCCCTCCATGCTTTACTGTAGGTATGGTGTGTTGAATGGTGAGCTGCATTGGTGGACCTTTTGGTATTGAGGCCAAATAGTCTGATTTTGGTCTCATCTGACCAGAAGACCATTTTCTACGTGGCATCAGAATCTTCAAGGTGCATTCTGGCAAAGCTCAAACAAGCCTTAATGTGTCCTTTCTTGAGAAGTGCGAACCTCCTGAACAAGCCACAATGGTGGAGCGCTTGTGAAATTGTTGTCACGTGCACACCATTAATGACCACTCTTTGTCATCAAATCCTGTAACTCCTTCAAAGTGGCCATTGGCCTCTTTGATAGCCTCTCTTCCCAGTTTCCTCCTTGCTCTTCCATCCAGTTTGGAGGATCCACAGATGGTCCTAGTAGCACCAAACACTTCTTTATGATGGACTTTACTGAGCTCCTTGGCATTGATAAAGCCTTTGAGATGTTTTTGTCTCCATCTCCTGCCTTATGTCTGTCCACAACTCTATCCCTGAGATCTTTGGAAAGTGGCCTGCCACCCATAGTCAGTTGTTGGAAGGGAATGAATACTCCAGGAACAGCTTCACTAATCACATGGATTACAATGATCACAGGTGGAAGGAAGCCAGTAACCACAATGGAAATGGTGGGCATTGCCACCTGAGTAAGTTTAGTGGGGGGGGGGGGGGGGGGGGTCCTTTAATCTCAGGATTTCTTGTTTTTTATTGTTTTAAATTCTTCTGAACTGTAGCTGTGATATCTTTCACTTTGATGTTAGAGATTGCATTGAGTAAGTAAAGCTGGAAAAAATATTAGTTTGTGTGTTTTCATTTAAGGCTGTAAAGCAAACAAAAATGGAATATTTCGAGGGGTGGGGGGGTCTTTTCTATACCCACTGTACAACCCGTCTGTTCCAAATGGCTTTTCTCTATGATTACAATGGCTTTGTTTGGTTTATTTGTTTGGTTTTAACTTTTTATATTTTCTATATTATATATTTTTATAATATAAAAAAATATTTAATATAAAATAATATTTTTATACAATCTATATTTTTTATATTATAAGTACCAGTATATTTTCTGGTACTTTAAGTTCTGTTTATAATGTGCTTTTTATTTATTGTTTGTTCTGTGTCCTTGAGTGCTTAGAAAGGCGCCTTTGTGTAAATAAATTGTATTTATTTACCTTTTGAACTTTATGAATGAAGGAATAAGTCCTAAGACAATAAGCTCATATTTGACCCTGCTACCCTTTTTCAGCTCCAGTACCAAGGTAGCCCGTTCAGCGATCCCGGGTTTTCCGCACCTGATCTTCAACTTGCTGCCCTACCAACAGCAGCCATCGGTTTTCTGGCTTGGCGATCAATGGCAGTCGAAGAGCGACTTTCTTCTAACGTCAAAGCGTACAGCGTATACATTGAGTTCCTGCAGCTGGTGATGGATGACCAATCACAGCTGAACCCTGCTGCCAAGGATCTGAAGGACGCATTAGAACATCACCACACTCATCTCCAAGGACTGAAAAGCAACATCAGTAACATCATGACGAACATGGGATTCCAGGTCCCAGTGGTGGCAGACACCATTAGCTCCATCTGTTTTAATGTCTCCGAATTTCAAAGAAAAATCCGTGGCTATGTGTTCTGCAAAGATCTGAAGCTGTGGATTGATAGGACAGTTCGGGATTTCCAGCTGCTGATGACCACTTTTTCGACAGCTTAGTTTGGACATTGCTCATTGCGGAGTATCTCCTTAGGATCCAGGAACTGAATGGTTAGTTTTGCTGTGTTTATACAGCAGTTAGTGTTCTCCATTCTTCAAGGGGATAATACTGTGGTCTGAAATGTGGCAGAAGAATTATATGTGCCTTGTGATGCCTGTGAGATTTGAGGTACCACCATAACTTTCATTGTTCTTCTACAATTTGAATTTGGTGAAACCACGTCATTTCACCACTTTTAGAGAATGTGATCCCAAAGCTTGACAGCTGAGGTCTCTATATTAATTTTAAACACTTAGACAGCATTGGCCATCATATTTGAGCGTGTGAGATGTTTCTTTGGAGTTGTGCTGGTTGGCCTGTTTGAGTCTGGGCTGGCATGTCAGAGTGCGGTCAGTGTGGCTTGATTTCATTGTTCTAAACAGAAAGGTCAGTTAGATAGCACTCTGATTTAAATTTATTACTACTGATTAATGGTTTCTCCAAGGCATTTTTGTAACCTCAGGAGAAGGTGCTTTGGTTTTGCATTGTCCTTGAGAAGTAAATGTGCTGATACTTTGTCTTCAGATGCATTGATGTGTTAGTTAAGTTCATGTAGAATCGGCAGCTAGGATTCTGTTACAAGGTGGGGTTGTTAGTTTCACACCCAACCCACCAAACGCTACTTCAGATCCACCACTAAAGACCTGTCTGGTTTGGATGTCCCTACCTGGAGTTTCTGTGCCTACTGGCGTAGCTCTTCAGATGTTGTGAGCACACGCCTCACCACAACAAGGTGGAGAGTGAGGGTGGAAGACAAAAAACATGGCTGTAGCACCAAGTATGATGATGATGATGATGATGATGATGATGATGACGAGTTAAGTCAGTACGATTATATTTTCAGTGTTTGGTGACTTGCATTGTAGACTAAATGAAGCCAAAGTATCGCAGTCCATGTAAATTACTTTATAGAAATATGGGGCAGAGGTAGATATGACAGAGTGACTGTTAATTAGGGTGGTCAGATCTTTCCAGGCACAGTCCCATATATCGCCCACAATTTAGGCGTGCCAACTTATTCATTCATCCCATATTTTGGACGTGACTTTCTCGTTCAGTTAAATTATTCTGACGTCATAATGTACTTTTTGTTGCAAATCCTCATTAATTGGAGATCAGCGCATTACCATTAATCACCAATCATGTTAGTTCTGATCCGTACAAACCCAGATTCTGACCGATCCAACGTCCAGTCAGGTTAGCTGACTTTAACAATATACGTAGATTACGAAGAAGTGCAACATGTCCTCAGACAGTGAACGGCCACGCTTTAAGCTGGACGGAGAATTGTGAATTCAGTGGCGGGTTTCAGTGATGGCGTCATGAACGTTAATGACTGGCGCTGATTCAGAGTTTGTGGTAAGTGGAATTTATCACCATCAGGAGACATCAATAGATACAAATATGATGGAATGTCAATTAGTTAGTAACCAGAAGTCCCCGTTTACCGGGACAATCCCATCTTTTTGCCCCAGTTCACGTACTCAAAATGATTAATAAAGAAGACCATTAATTTATTCTGTATTTTAGATATGACTAGATCTAGCATTTGTTAGCATTGCACGTGCAGAAATAACAAATGACTGTAATGGCCTTGTGTGACTTGGTCCTGCTTCTCTGGAGTGGTCGTATGTGTGATTGCTGTTAATTTGGTTGAATGGTGGCGCAGTGGTAGCGCTGTTGCCTCACAGTAAGGAGACCCGGGTTTGCTTCCCAGGTCCTCCCTGCGTAGAGTTTGCATGTTCTCCCCGTGTCTGCGTGGGTTTTCTCCCACAGTCCAAAGACATGCAGGTTAGGTGCATTGGCGATCCTAAATTGTGTGTGTGTGTGCCTTGCGGTGGGCTAGCGCCCTGCCCGGGATTTGGCTGGGATTGGCACCAGCAGACCCCTGTGTTAGGATATAGCAGGATGGATGGATATAATTGCATTTTAATTCCAGCAGTGTAGTGAAGCTTTAAATTATACAGAAGAAGAAATAAAGTTTAACTACACATGTGCATGATCTTCCTTTGGATTTTTTTTTCCAGAAACTCACATTTTCCTTCCACATCTTAAAGACTTTGTCCACAAAACTACATTTTCACTTAAAAATGGTGTTTTTAAACAAAAGTCATCTCCAGCCCATACTTGCCTTTTCACATCATTCATGAAAGTATCTCCGACCGCACTAAAATGACAGAAAACGCATGTTATGTTGACGTTCGCCTACACTGGGCATGCGCCCATCAGCATGAAATTTCTTTAAGGAACGGCAGTGTCGCTGGCAGCAGGAAATAACACAAAGCTGTAGTGACTGGTAAGCGATTTGACTTTTGTGTGCGTATGCAGCATTCAGACTGCAAGACGCCATTTAGATGCACACAGGCAAGCAGCACAACAAGAGCTGTGGGAGGCAACTCCTCCATGTCTACTGGGTTGGAATAGGTTTGTTTGTTTGTTTGGTTGGTTTTTTCCATGAAAAGTGACCAATCAGAGAAGGAGACCTTGTAATGAGCAGGGTCCAATCAGGTGAGGGCTTCGTAATAATCATGAACAAATCACAGCACGATTCGAGTCTGCATTTTTAAAGTCTACTTTTGCACCCTTCCACAATGAAATGCCTAATTAACATCTTCAGATGTATTTTTCCTCATTTTTGTGAGTCAAAAATATCAGGGTAGTTTGGATGAAAAGTGAAAGCGTAGTACTGTGGATGTAGCCAAAGACTGGCATGTGACTCTGATTTTGCCGGGTGTGCCTTTTGAAGCTCTGTGTGCCCCAACCGGGTCAGACTACAGCACTGTCTTTCTGGAGTTGGCCAGTTAGAGTAAACTGATAGGTAAGCCACCGAATCATTTGTGGTTATGGAATAGATATATTTTGCACTATGTAAATGTATTAGTATAAATCTTTCAAACAGTTTTGTGTGAGCCATAAATCTATTATTAAATGTGATTATCAATTTGGATAATATCTGGTTATGTTTAAATCGGTATTTACATGTCTGTGAATTAGCTGTGCTACCCAGGTAAGACTGGTTGAAATCTAAATAATGAATGTACACCTCAGCATTAATGTTATCAGTGTACCATCTATTGAAACGTATTTTGCAATGCATGTAACAATGAAATGCATTGCATTTGTTATTCCAACACATGGTTCATTGCATTGCATTTGTTGTTCCAACTCTTGGTTCGTGACAAACATTTTAGTAATAAAATTCATTCCAACAAATGTTTTTGATGTGCCATCTGTTGGAACGACAAATGTAATAATAGGTCTAAGCTATATACCATTTGGTTTGGGATTCTTGGAAGCTGCATTAATGTATGTGATGTGCCATCTGTTGGAATGACAAATGCAATGCACATGCCTCTGTTATATGCCATTTGGAATGGGATTGTTAAATGAGGAATTGATGTTTGTTATACACCATCTGTTGGAATGACAAATGCAATGCAGATGCCTCTGTGATATTTCATTTGGAATGGGATTTTAAAAACTGCCTTAATGTTTGTGATGTGCCATCTGTTGGAATGACAAATGCAATGCACATGCCTTTGTTATATGCCATTTGGAATGGGATTGTTAAACAAAGCATTAATGTTTGTGACACACCATCTGTTGGAATGACAAATGCAATGCATATGCCTCTGTGATATTCCATTTAGAATGTAATTTTTAGAAGCTGCCTTAATGTTTGTGACACGCTATCTGTTGGGATGACAAATGCAATGCAGATGCCTCTGTGATATTTCATTTGTAATGGGATTTTTAAAAAACTGCCTTAATGTTTGTGATGCACCATCTGTTGGAATGACAAATGCAATGCACATGCCTCTGTTATGTACCATTCAGAATGGGATTCTTAAATGCTGCCTTAATGTTTGTGATGCACCATCTGTTGAAATGACAAATGCAATGCACATGCCTCTGTTATATGCCATTTGGAGTGGCATTTTTAAAAGCTGCCTTAATGTTTGTGATGTGCCATCTGTTGGAATGACAAATGCAATGCACATGCCTCTGTTATATGCCATTTGGAGTGGCATTTTTAAAAGCTGCCTTAATGTTTGTGATGTGCCGTCTGTTGGAATAACAAATGCAATGCACTTGCCTCTGTTATATGCCATTTGATATGGGATTTTTTAAAGCACTGTTGATGTTTGTGATGTGTCATCTGGAATGACAAATGCATTGTAATCTATTACTACAAATGTTTGTGATGCACCATCTGTTGGAATGACAGCGACCTAGCAATTGGATGGGTTCGTAGATACAAAAATACCTTGACATGTATTATTATACTGATGTGTATTTATATTGTAATACTTGCACTGTGTAAATATGTTAATTATTTAAGTAACTTATGCTTCCTTTTGTAATAAATATATCACCAGTAATTTTAAAAAATAAAAAATAAATTAGATATGTGTCATTAATATAATTAAAGCAATACAAAAGCATAAACAATATTTGATTAATAATTTATATTAAATATAAAAATAAAATCACAGTTTTAATAAAAAGTCTCTTTTGCTCTTTTATAACAATATAAATTGAAAACAGTAAAACACATCTAAAAGTATTTCTGGTTTAATGATAACTTCTGGCGTGGCAGCCTGTCAGTGGCTCACGGGGGGTCGAGTCGATGGCGGCTGTGCTTCACTTACATCGCGCACTGGTCAGGCCCCACCTTTGCTCTCTGTATTATAAAACAGACAGAGCAGCACCAGAGAAGGTCCAGAGGAGAGCATCGCGGCTTATCTGAGGACTGAGAGGCCAGAGCCACGAGGAGATGTTGCGTCTTTTCTGGTGAACCAAATAGAGATGAAGAGGTGACATGACTGAAGTCTTTCAAATTATGAGAGGAATTATCACCGTGGGCTCCAGCTGTGACTTAAAAAAAAAAAAGAATTCCGGGACACAACTTGAAACTTTTTAAGAATAAATTCTGCATAAACTTTAGAAAGTTTTTCTTCGCACGGACAAACAAACAACATGGGATACATGACCAAGCAGAGAGAAGGAGTTTAGAGACCCTCAGACTCGACTTGATGCTATTTTGGAGAATTCATGTTGATCGGATTGACAGGCTTTGTTGGGCTGAATGGTGTATGCTTGTCAAAATGTCTAAAATGTCTTCCCGTTCTTACACCTCTCAGGCCTTGGCTTGGCTTTTCCAGCCTGGCTGTCGTCTGAGTGGATTTTCTGCATTGCAAGGCCACCTACCTGCCTCAGTGAGTTCGATGCCTGGATGTCTTGCAGTCCTGTGAGCCAGCGCAAACAAAAGCGAAAGACTTCTCTGAGGATCACCAGGGCAACTCCAAAAATGTGACTTTTTCCTGCTGATATTTGCCAAAGTGTCCCATTGTCCTGTGTGACTTGCCTTCAAAATGTTCTTGAAGATAGATGAGTCTTTGAATCTCCAATCAGTTCAAACAGCTTGTTGTTTCATGTTAGTGTTGAGGGAGCATGTTGGCGCAGTGGTTAGTGTCGTGTCTCCCAGCTTTACACATCTAATTTCAAATATAGGCCTGGACGTTATCAGTGTACGTTTTGCATATTCCAGCTGGGCCCACACTGGTGTGATGCAGCCTTGGGATCTTCTTGTACCTGGGATCATCGATAGTCAGACATACAGCAACAAGAATGGGGCATGAAAGTGTAGAGTTCAATTTTATTTAATCAAAAAGCAGTGTCTAAACAAACAGTGGAGTGCAGTTCTCCTTTAAATAAATACAGTAAATAATCCATGATAAATAAACAAGTGCCTGTGTGGTAATCAATCAATCAATTAATTAAAAAACAGATCCAACAAGGGTTAAAATCAAATACAGAACCACAGAGTTGTAATCAGGTTTATCCCTTCACTGCTCCGTTAGCCTCAGTGCATCTCCTCTCTCTTCTGCTCACCCAACAATGGGCTGAGACACCAGCAAAACACAATCACCTCAGATGGTCACATGCTGGGATGTCCATCGTCCCTCCACCATCCTTAGGTGTCCACAGGATGACCCTTGAAGAGCTTTGACCAAGATAGGAGGCCATGTAACTGAAGGACGAAGGGGGGAAACTAAGCTGATCGATCAGGTTTATGACTCGTGGGCCATCAGGGGAACAGACACACCACATAATGAAGTCCAGACCAGCTGTATACTGTATGGCAGGTGGTGGTCCATCACAACAGAAGCCTGTACACTAGTTATGTTTATTATGAATGAGTTAAAAAAAATCAGCAGTGTTTGTAATTACAGTACATACTGTACAGCACAACAAGAACTGCATACGGCTTCTGTTTGTTTCCACACAGTTCAAGATTATTTATAAAATATATAATATAAGATTAAGGCTGGATTAAAGTTAGTCAAAAACATTGATTGTTTGATCAATCTATCTATGTAATTTTGTGATCCTGCCAACTATACTAAAATTAATATATCTATCTATCTATTGTTATAATGCCCTTTAAACCTGTCTGTTGTCTCTCATATTCACTCATTTGCTTAATAATACCTTATCTATCTATCTATCTATCTATCTATCTATCTATCTATCTATCTATCTATCTATCTATCTATCTATCTATCTATCTATCTATCTATCTATCTATCTATCTATCTATCTATCTATACAGTGCCTTTCAGATATTATCTATTTATTCATTTCAAATTCTATCTATCTATCTATCTATCTATCTATCTATCTATCTATCTATCTATCTATCTATCTATCTATCTATCTATCTATTTATCTATCTATCTATCTATCTATACAGTGCCTTTCAGATATTATCTATTTATTCATTTCAAATTCTCTCTATCTATCTATCTATCTATCTATCTATCTATCTATCTATCTATCTATCTATCTATCTATCTATCTATCTATCTATCTATCTATCTATCTATCTATCTATCTATACAGTGCCTTTCAGATATTATCTATTTATTCATTTTAAATTCTATCTATCTATCTATCTATCTATCTATCTATCTATCTATCTATCTATCTATCTATCTATCTATCTATCTATCTATCTATCTATCTATCTATCTATACAGTGCCTTTCAGATATTATCTATTTATTCATTTTAAATTCTATCTATCTATCTATCTATCTATCTATCTATCTATCTATCTATCTATCTATCTATCTATCTATCTATCTATCTATCTATCTATCTATCTATCTATCTATCTATCTATACAGTGCCTTTCAGATATTATCTATTTATTCATTTCAAATTCTATCTATCTATCTATCTATCTATCTATCTATCTATCTATCTATCTATCTATCTATCTATCTATCTATCTATCTATCTATCTATCTATCTATCTATCTATCTATACAGTGCCTTTCAGATATTATCTATTTATTCATTTCAAATTCTCTCTATCTATCTATCTATCTATCTATCTATCTATCTATCTATCTATCTATCTATCTATCTATCTATCTATCTATCTATCTATACAGTGCCTTTCAGATATTATCTATTTATTCATTTTAAATTCTATCTATCTATCTATCTATCTATCTATCTATCTATCTATCTATCTATCTATCTATCTATCTATCTATCTATCTATCTATCTATCTATCTATACAGTGCCTTTCAGATATTATCTATTTATTCATTTTAAATTCTATCTATCTATCTATCTATCTATCTATCTATCTATCTATCTATCTATCTATCTATCTATCTATCTATCTATCTATCTATCTATCTATACAGTGCCTTTCAGATATTATCTATTTATTCATTTCAAATTCTATCTATCTATCTATCTATCTATCTATCTATCTATCTATCTATCTATCTATCTATCTATCTATACAGTGCCTTTCAGATATTATCTATTTATTCATTTTAAATTCTATCTATCTATCTATCTATCTATCTATCTATCTATCTATCTATCTATCTATCTATCTATCTATCTATCTATCTATCTATCTATACAGTGCCTTTCAGATATTATCTATTTATTCATTTCAAATTCTATCTATCTATCTATCTATCTATCTATCTATCTATCTATCTATCTATCTATCTATCTATCTATCTATCTATCTATCTATCTATCTATCTATCTATCTATCTATCTATACAGTGCCTTTCAGATATTATCTATTTATTCATTTTAAATTCTATCTATCTATCTATCTATCTATCTATCTATCTATCTATCTATCTATCTATCTATCTATCTATACAGTGCCTTTCAGATATTATCTATTTATTCATTTCAAATTCTATCTATCTATCTATCTATCTATCTATCTATCTATCTATCTATCTATCTATCTATCTATCTATCTATCTATCTATCTATCTATCTATCTATACAGTGCCTTTCAGATATTATCTATTTATTCATTTTAAATTCTATCTATCTATCTATCTATCTATCTATCTATCTATCTATCTATCTATCTATCTATCTATCTATCTATCTATCTATCTATCTATCTATCTATCTATCTATACAGTGCCTTTCAGATATTATCTATTTATTCATTTCAAATTCTATCTATCTATCTATCTATCTATCTATCTATCTATCTATCTATCTATCTATCTATCTATCTATCTATCTATCTATACAGTGCCTTTCAGATATTATCTATTTATTCATTTTAAATTCTATCTATCTATCTATCTATCTATCTATCTATCTATCTATCTATCTATCTATCTATCTATCTATCTATCTATCTATCTATCTATCTATCTATAATATAGTGCCTTTCACATCTATCAATCTGTCTATTATATAGTGCCTTTGACATATATATCTGTTTATTATTTTGTGCCCTTCACATTTATCCATCTATTATAGTGCGTTTCGCGTCTACCTATAGTGTCGTTTATATCGTTCGGACAGTTGCTAATTTTTTTCAGCACTTTAATCACTGTCAACAAAAATTCAAAACTGGAACCAAATTTGAAGAAGAAAAAAAAAGTTTCTCTTGTGAAAATGTAGATGATTTTGTACCTTTCCACCGTCTCAAGAAGCTGCCTGCAGTTTGAGGTTAATATCCTTTCAAGCGCTCAGAGTAGCAATAGGTAAAGTGACGTCAGGGTCACACCGTGAAGCAGCCTTTTCTGTTTTTGTCACTGTGCCACACCACCTGTTTCTTACATTATTGCACACGACTTGATATTTCACCTTGCACCTCCCGTTTACCCCCCACAGCACCAAAGACTTACATTGGATCGGCCTAAATAGTGCAGGAGCTAAGCGGGACTGCCACATATAAAGAAGAAGAAGAAGAAGAAGAAGAAGAAGAAGAAGAAGAAGAAGAAGAAGAAGAAGAAGAAGAAGAAGAAGGATCCTTAGTTGTTTGACAAGCAATGCTTGAAGGAACCACACAAGCCAGTTTAATTTTTTTTTTTCTTGACAAGAGCGCTGGTGCAAACTAAACCGGGATTAGAATCGGGACTCTTGGGTGTAAAATGGCAACTCTAACAATATAATACTGAGCCGCCCATCACCATCTTTATTATTATTATTATTATTATTATTATTATTATTATTATTATTATTATTATTATCCAGTTTCTCCCCAAAATCCAAAAACGTACATGTTAGCGATACGGTGGGTCCCGTTACGACTTTAGTAACTGAATGTTGGACTTGCGCTCCTTGCTGCTTTCTGGGCTCAGCAATCCTGAACATAATCAATGTACAATTATTATTATTATTATTATTATTATTATTATTATTATTATTATTGTTGTTGTTGTTGTTGTTGTTGTTGTTGTTAATAAGTTTAATACAGTATCTGAGTTGTTTGAAGTCTTATTTATTCTAATGCATTAAAAGAGAGCAGATTTGTTTTTACTTATTGCAAATGTTATACTTCGAAGTATTTATAAGTAAAAGAAAAAGTAAAGGTAAGAAAAGGTAAGTTCATTTTTATTCATGTATAAATCACATTTTTACTACTAATCAGTTTTATTTCCAAATGTATTGCACTTATATGTATTTGTCTGCTGTTCCTCTGACAGGTCCGTGATAAAAGTCCTAAATAAATGTAAATTTAAATGACGCGTCAGCTTGGGGTCTTTCATCATTAAAGAATTGCATCTCGATAAACGTTTAAAATCTTTGATTTTTTTTATCTCTGTCGGAAATGTGAGAAAATCTGGCGTTTAATTAATGAGGTCGCGTGTTTATTTGATTCTATTTCTCTATTACTTTAAAGATTCTTGGAGCCCTCGAGGTTAGCGTTCACAAATTCGTCTGCAGACTGCGCTGAATACACAAAGCTGTCTTGATCGAAAGAGGAAATGTCCTAACAAAGGCCGCTTAGCACCTCGGTTTTTAACAACAGTAAAACGTCTTTCGTTCTTTCTTGAGGTAATGAGTTGTCGTCAAAAGCAATGCCATCTTATTTTAATAATATAATTTCTATCTTTTTTTTTTTAATTGGAATGGTATCACTCTACAGTCTGCATTTCTTGGAAGTGCTTCTGATCTCTTTGAACCAAATCTCTGACTGTAAAATTTAAACTCGATATCAGGTTTGAATAGAAAACTCCAGCTGGACGACTCAACACCAAGCTCGGCTCCTTAGAAAGAAGTTTAACAAACCTTTGAGGAACTCACATTAATACAACATTTTAATATTGTCAACACTCCGAACAACCAAGGTGCCAAAGTGGCTCTTCGGAGCGGTGCCTTAGAGGAACCATATTTGGTTCTCAAGAAAACCCTGAGCATTAAGGTTTCAGAAAACACTTTTATTTATTTATTTATTCCTAAAAGGTAGAATTAAACAATGAAGAGATGTGAACGGATTTGTGAAACACCAGCGGGTTCCTGATTTCCAAAGCTCTCTCGCTATACAGACAATCACACAAACTCACTTCGGGCTTTTGATCTGCGAGCATCCTGCTAGGACGATACAAGGCAGCAGAGACTTCTGTTCAGCCCACAAAATAGGATACGTTACAAAATCCAGAGAAACAACTTAAAGACCTCTGCCAAGGAGCCACACAAATAAACCAGTAAAGCCCAATTTAGAACAAGAATTTAGATGTCATTGTTAAAGGATGGCAGCCAGAAAAGGTGCGCTCTTCGATTCTTTCTGAGTCCTGCATTTTATATTTAACGTTCTTGTTTGCAAGTTGTTTCATTCTTTTATTGGGTCTTTCGTTAACTTAATTTATAAGGTCATTCCCGTTTGAAACCGCGAGCCAAAGCTAATCGAAAGATAGATAGATAGATAGATAGATAGATAGATAGATAGATAGATAGATAGATAGATAGATAGGGCACAATATTAACCAACTGAGTGAATATGAAAGACAACAGGCAGGTTTAAAGGGTATTATAGTTTATTAAGAATTTTAAGAAGCTCAATAAATACGTAAATAATAATAATAATAGTAGTAATAATAATTTTAAAAAGCAATAATACTAATAATAAGTGGGCTGCAAGTAATATTGTGTCAGAGAGAGGATGTGCAGCGTATATACACGTAAAAGGTACTATATAATAGATAGATAGATAGATAGATAGATAGATAGATAGATAGATAGATAGATAGATAGATAGATAGATAGATAGATAGATAGATAGATAGGGCACAATATTAACCAACTGAGTGAATATGAAAGACAACAGGCAGGTTTAAAGGGTATTATAGTTTATTAAGAATTTTAAGAAGCTCAATAAATACGTAAATAATAATAATAATAGTAGTAATAATAATTTTAAAAAGCAATAATACTAATAATAAGTGGGCTGCAAGTAATATTGTGTCAGAGAGAGGATGTGCAGCGTATATACACGTAAAAGGTACTATATAATAGATAGATAGATAGATAGATAGATAGATAGATAGATAGATAGATAGATAGATAGATAGATAAGGCATTATTTTAACCAACTGGGTGAAAGGCGCTATATAATGCATAGATATTTTAGTTCAGTTGGCAGGACCACGAAATTATCGATAGGTCGATTGATTGATCAAACAATCAATGTTATTGACTAACTTTAATCTGGTCCTCATCTTTACCATTTGTTTACATGTTAAACTGTGGAAACAAACAGAAGCAGTATGCAATACTTGTTCCATTGTATATACTGTAATTACTGTATTTTTAAACAATTTCTAATCTTTTTTTTTTCTCATTCATACTGAGCAAATCTAGTCCTCAGGCTTTTTTTTTGTAATGAAATAATAGATAGATAGATAGATAGATAGATAGATAGATAGATAGATAGATAGATAGATAGATAGATAGATAGATAGATAGATAGATGTGAAAGGCACTATATAATAGATAGAAATTTTAGTTCAGTTGGCAGGACCACGATATTATCGATAGATCGATTGACTTTAATCCAGTCCTCATCTTTCCCATTTGTTTAATACTATACATGTTAGACTGTGGAAACAAACAGAAGCAGTATGCAGTACTTGTTGTATTGTAATACTGTAATTACTGTATTTTTAAACAATTTCTAATCATTTTTTAACTCATACTGAACAAATCTAGTCTTCAGGCTTATTTTGTAATGAATTACATAGATATAATATGAATGAACGATCGATTGATTTTTTGCAGATATCATGGCTATCTCGTTTTTCTTTGTATTTTATTTTGTAATAGCTCATTAAGATACTTTTCATAGAGTGCGGCATCTCTTGTATCTCCCGACTGCGGGTGTTTATTCCTTTACTTTATTCATTTTATTTTTTCGTTTGTTACATGAGACATTGCAATGACTTTAACGTGTTGGTGCTCAAGGCGCCAAGGGCTGTGCATGCAGGCGCTATATAAAACGAAGATCGGTGGACTGAGCTATGAATCCGCCTTGCCCCCATACCACCCCAGCCCTCACCTCCCCGTTCTGCTGTCGGGGCAGCAGACTGCTCATCACTTGCTGTGCTCTGGCTGACCTCTGTGTGTCCAGTGGGAGGAGATGAGGATCTCCGGGCCGTCTACTGAGAGCAGACGAGCGCAGTGACCGGCGCTGATTCAATCACGAGTATTGCCGATAACATTCGATCCAATATTTTTGCTCAATTAGCACCAGAGTGACATTTTATTTACGGCTCCCCCTCCCCTGCTCGCTCTGTCCTCCTTTGAAGTGATAATGAGGGATTGCTCTCAATTCTTAATCGGTTGCCTTGACAACTCAATCATCCGAAACAAATGGGAGCTGGGCGTTTGGGGGGGGGGGGGGGGGGGGGGGGGTATCGAAGGGGCGGAATGTCAAACTGTAGATTAGCCCTGAGCTCAGGATACGGACGGGGCTTTAAAAGACCACTTAGACGACCTCACATTGCATATCAGGACACTTTCGGACGGAGCGCCAGTTCTTCTTCGGGGAGAAAAATAAAAAATAAAAAGACGGAACGGAGCGGGCAGAAGAGTGGCGGACTGAGCGACACTCATGAGAAGGTGTGTGAGAGCTCTGACAACGAACGTTTAACTGCGTCGATTGTACAACACTGGTCTCCAAAGGTAGAAAAGTCTGACTGCTCAGGTAAGCATCTTCTTTTGATGCGTCACCACGGTGTGATTATGCGGGTTTATTTCGCAGGGACGCTTGTGACATTTGTCTGCCTGTTGCTACAGCAGTTTGAAGTTTTATTGAAATGTGCTTTGTGACATAAATTATATTACTCAGCAATGTTAGTCTTCTTCTTTCGGCTGCTCCCGTTAGTGGTTGCCACAGCGGATCATCCAAAATTGTTGTCCGCATATTGATTTGGCAAAAATTTTACACTGGATGTCCTTCCTCAAGTAATCTCACATTTATCCGGGCTTGGGACCGGCACGAAGAAACACACTGGTTTGTGCATCCCCTGATTACTCAGTAATGTTAATAATGAGAGCAAAATGCTATAGTGGCCTAAAACAGTACAGCCTCTGACAATCACATTCTGGGATTTAATGAAAAGATGCAGATTTTGCAGTATAAGGTTGCTGATTTTTTTTTGTCCCTCCGGGTTGGACGCAACTTAGTTGAGTGGAATATTAAATCTGACCAACGTTACCCATTCGAGATTTAACGCACCGCCGTTCTGTACAGAGGCGCTTCACAGAGCACATTCGACCATTATAAATGCACCACCCAGAAACTAGCACAGGGGGACACGGTGGTCGTGTGCTTAGACACATCCCAGCACCAGTTTTCTTGTCTCGGTGGGCCACTGTGTTGTTTGCAGAGATTTGCGCGTTTTCTTTCCTTCTGCGTGTTTTTCATTTCACTTGCCCCGAGATGCGTTTGTTCCCTTTTAGGATTTCAGATACGTTCCAGTCTTTCTTTCCATCTGTTTTCCTTATCTCCGTGACCCCGCGGGCTCAAAATAGATGCGACTATCTTGTCTATCTTTATCTATGTTCCGTTTGCAAGGAATCCGGGACTGGCATTCCGTCCAGTGCAAGATCCCGTAAAGTTTGAAATTGTTAGGTTTAGAAAAATAAGGGGCATATAATTTGAGACGCCCTAAATGCGTGTTTTTAAAAAAAAAGAGCCAAACAGGAGCTTTTAAGACCTCTAAAAAGGGCCGCCCCATTAACGATACAACTTTTCACTGTTTTTACTGCAGATTTCAGAATTTAATTTAATTTTAATCTATTTAACTTTAATTAAAATAATTTAGTTAATCCTATGTAATTGAATTAATTTTATTAAAATTTTATTATTTATTCTATTATGTGTTTGCCTTTGTTTTGTACAATCTTGGAGTAGACAGCAGCTGTTCATTTCATTGCATGTTGTACCTTCATAATATATGTGACGAATACAACTCTTGAATCTTGACTACCCAAAGCTTATTCTGTCTGAGATACGGAGACAATTGGAATGTGTAAAAGCTGACCCCCGACACACACACACACACAGAGTCACCCCCATCGGCTTCTGAGTTCTAGAGACCACCAATCTTGCTGGAAGCGACTGTCCCATTCTTTGGATTCCTGGAAACGAGCGTGAGTGCGCGTTAATTATTAACAACTTGGAAAACACGAACAGTCTGATCATTACAAATAGCGGTGTAGTTATTAAAAACGGGAAGGCTTAGAAAGGAATTAAAAGTATCCCGTCCGGGGTTTGTTCCTGACTTGCGCCTCATATTGCGGGGTCAGGCTCCCTGCTTGGGATGTATAGCGGGACTGGAAAAGGCAATGATGGATAATTTGTAATGTACATCTACAATCAACACGAACCAATAATTTAAAAGAATGAAACAGATTTGCAGGACTGGTTAAGTCGGGTTTAAAAAGGGGGAAATCCAGCGAGACGTGGTCAGTCCTACAGGCGACTATCGGGGGGGTTATCAGGATCCGTTTACGTTTTCGGCCCGGCGTTTCGTCAACAAATCCACCAAGGATATGTGGGGGGATTTGTGGCTGTTAGAGAACGAGGCTGAAAAGGGCACAGCTATCTTTTTTTTTCCGTCCCTTTTGTTATAAGGAGACCTGTTTGTTCAAATAGATAAAGACGAATGCCTGTCTGCTGTGAAAAGACACATTCCGGCCATTAGATACAGTGGAGCGCCGTGGACAAAAGAGAGCTGTGGGCAGAGGTTTTTAATTTCACAGGTCACCACTTCTGGCCGGCCTCCCACTTTCAGGCATCCGTCATGTCACTATAGAAGGATGTGACATTTAGAGAAAGCGGAGAGGAGATGTGTGTGCGAAAATAATACGGAGTGACTGGCAACTGAAGCGGGGGGCCATAAACGGTCAACGGATAAAGAATCTGCGGGACACAAATTAACAGCTCAATACAATGACTTCATTTTTGTTAACAACAAATAATTAATTACTTTAATTATCAAAAACATAATTGCCAGAATTAAGAGTACTCTCATGACATTTCGCTTTTCTCACTACTCAAAGCGCTACCACACAGGGACGACCCGGTACTCGAACCTGTGGTCTGACATCTGGGGTATACGGGGAGTCATACAGTACCAACTTAGTCAAAAAGCAATATCATCGACTTTCAGATTGGGGGGGGTCTTTGTCCCCGTGCCTCTAACAGACGGCACCTGTCAAATTAAACGGCTTGGTAATAATTACACCGGTCTGAAAAATGAAACAAAAAAAAAAGTTTGAAGTTATTTTAAGTTGCATATAAAATATTTTTTTATCGCATAACTTCAAAATTGAAAATACATTTTGTGAAAATTTAACAAATTACACCATTTATTCACGTATACAATATTGTAAGTCACTTTAGCATGAAGGGCAGCACGGTGGCGCAGTGGTAGCGCTGCTGTCTCGGTTCACTTCCCAGGTGCTCCCTGCGTGCGGGTTTCATCCCACAGTCCAAAGGCATGCAGGTTAGGAGCACTGGCGATCCTAAAGTGTCCCTAGTGTGTGCTTGGTGTGTGTGTCCCCTGCGGTGGGCTAGCACCCTGCCCGGGATTTGTTCTTGTCTTGCGCCCTGTGTTGGCTGGGATTGGCTCCAGCAGACCCCGTGACCCTGTGGTTAGGTTGTAGCGGGTTGGACACTGACTGACTGACTGACTTTAGCATGAAAATATTCAGACAATCTAATCATTTTTCTCTTCTCTGTATGTGTGTCAATGTTATACTTACATTTAACTTCTGTAGTTGATGTCTCTTTTTAGTCTTTTCGCTTGTTTTTTTAACAAGGGCGTCGCTATAGCTATAACACTTATTTTAAGGGCTTAGCCTCGCTACGTTACTGTAACATATGTGTTGGAGATGCAGGGAAGTTTTCGCGAATGCAGTCGAGGAGCGTTGTTAGAACAGGCGGAAGAAGGGCTCGCAGATCGGGGGACATTTGGACATTTTTTACCATGCGAAGATGAGCTTGTGTTAAAATGTTTTATAAAGAATTAAATCTTCATGTTTGTGTTTGAAATTTCATAAAGAGCACCGTTTCGTGTGTTAATAGCTGGGCACTTTGCTTTTTTAACACAAGTAAATGCGTCGTGTTCTGCAAAAAGACCATCAAGCAGTGATCGCAGTAGCCCTGACGGGTACTTACTGAGTCCATTATTATCTTCTGTTTATTAAAGGTGTTTTATCGGAGTACATTTAGCTGTCTATCAAAGTAAGACTTGGCGACAAAAGCGAGGCATCCAATTTGGAATGGCAATCTGCTGTCTCGCCAGATTTGCTGAAAGTCTACTAAATGAAGGCGGCATCTCCATAATCTTAAATCCCAAACCCCGCAGTCTCCAAGAACGTGTCAGTCATCAGACAACACCCGCCGTCGCGGGACAGGCCGCCCTGCTGTAGTCATTTATTTATTTATATATTTGACTCTTAAGTAGCGGATTAGCCGGTCTGTCCCTGGGTCATCGAGCAGCCCCGCTGGTTTGATTTATTTCTGTTTACAATCCTTGGCCATTCCGGTAATCCCCTTACAGTATTTACACTACGCGCCATTCAAAAGCCGGGAAAACGATGCCCACTTGCTGCCTCTCAGCTGTTGTATGAGAGCTTTTTACATTTTATTTGTTTGTTTGTTTGTTTATTTATTTATTTGTTTGTTTGTTTAAATCTATTTATTAAATAAGTGTCGGCTATAAAATAACTGATCCAATTAGGCCACAATTAAGTGAACTGGAATTATTGCAACGTGACGAAATCGCATCACAAAATGCAATATTTTATTAGCAACTAAGCATTTCACCACGTATGTATAACCAAATGTGACAAATAATTGTTTTTGTATAGGATGTAGAACTGGTGGAAGTGTAGTAGTAGTAGAGTCACGTGTACAGAGCAAAGCTTCATTCTTCCTTGAACAAAAAGTCCTATTCAAAACTTTAACTGAAATAAAATGAAAGAAAACCCAATTCAGATTACCCAATGCATGTCTTTCCATGTTTTCATGCTAACTGTTCAGTTATGGGCGGCACGGTGGCGCAGTGGGTAGCGCTGCTGCCTTGCAGTAAGGAGACCCGGGTTCGTTTCCCTGGTCCTCCCTGCGTGGAGTTTGCATGTTCTCCCCGTGTCTGCGTGGGTTTCCTTCCAAAGACATGCAGGTTAGGTGCATTGGTGATTCTAAATTGGCCCTAATGTGGGTGTGTGTCCTGCGGTGGGTTGGAAAATGGATGGATGGATGCTCAGTTATGCTCCTTACTTTGTTGAAAAAAACTCCTACAATCTCTTGTGTAGTCTGCTAAAGTCTTCGACCACCACCAATGTGCAGCACCCACCTGGATGGCGTGACAGCAGCCATTCTTCACCAGTCACTGAAAAAAATATTACCTCCAATCAACTTAAAATAATTAAGGTAATGATTCACACTTAATATTTTCAATCTGAACCAATATACTTCTTTTTATCTTATTGAACCCACAATTTTTAAGTTGAGTCAAATCATTTAGAGTGATTGGGTGCAATTCACTTGTTTTATACTGAAGTAAATCTATTTTTTAAGTTGTTACAATTTAAAATGGTTTATTGGTCGTAACCTGTTTTTATGCTATTGTGGAGAGCGCTTTGAGTAGTGAGAAAAGCGCTATATAAATGTAAAGAATTATTATTATTATTATTATTATTATTATTACATTCCAATGCTGTACTTTTTACATTTATTTAAAAATCTAGTGCAAATACAAAAACATTTTGCAGTGTAAATCTTAAATATACAACAAAATATGATTAAACGTTTCTACAGCTTTCTTGAAAAAAATGTTTTAAAACGAGTTCTTATACTTAAAATTAACAGTTGAGAAGCAGGGTTGGGCGGCACGGTGGCGCAGTGGGTAGTGCTGCTGCCTCACAGTTAGAAGACCTGGGTTTGCTTCCCGGGTCCTCCCTGTGTGGAGTTTGCATGTTCTCCCTGTGTCTGCGTGGGTTTGCTCCCACAGTCCAAAGACATGCAGGTTAGGTGGATTGGCGATTCTAAATTGGCCCTAGTGTGTGTGTTTGGTGTGTGTGTGTACCCTGCGGTGGACTGGCACCCTGTCCAGGGTTTGTTTCCTGCCTTGCGCCCTATGTTGGCTGGGACTGGCTCCAGCAGACCCCCATGATGGGTTGTATAATGGATGGGTGGATGAAACAGGGTTACTTACCAGAAATCCTCCGTTATAAAAGTCTGCTGCTGAAAATGACCAGACCTGTATAGCCACGTCCACTCCACTCGGGAAAGTCTTCTTCTTTTTTGGTAGTTGGAAAGCCAGCACACTGGAAAGTTCAACCGGAAGAATATACAAATAGATAGATAGATAGATAGATAGATAGATAGATAGATAGATAGATAGATAGATAGATAGATAGATAGATAGATAGATACTTTATTAATCACAATGGGAAATTCACATTCTTCAGCAGCAGCATACTGATACAATAAATAATATTAAATTAAAGAATGATAATAATGCAGGTGAAAAACAGACAATAACTATGTATAATGTTAAATGTTAACGTTTCCCCCCCCCCCCCCCCCCCCCCCCCCGATGGAATTAAAGAGTTGCATAGTGTGATGGAGGAACGATCTCCTCAATCTGTCAGTGGAGCAGGACAGTGACAGCAGTCTGTCGCTGAAGCTGCTCCTCTGTCTGGAGATGATACTATTGAGTGGATGCAGTGGATTCTCCATAATTGATAGGAGCCTGCTGAGCGCCCTTCGCTCTGCCACAGATGTTAAACTGTCCAGCTCCATGCCTACAATAGAGCCTGCCTTCCTCACCAGTTTGTCCAGGCGTGAGGCGTCTTTCCTCTTAATGCTGCCTCCCCAGCACACCACTGCGTAGAAGAGGGAGCTCGCCACAACTGTCTGATAGAACATCTGCAGCATCTTATTGCAGATGTTGAAGGACGCCAGCCTTCTAAGGAAATATAACCGGCTCTGTCCTTTCTTGCACAGCGCATCAGTATTGGCAGTCCAGTCTAATTTGAGTGGGCGGAGTGGTGGCTCTGAGGCTAAGGATCTGCGCTAGTATCCCGAAGGTTGCCGGTTCGAATCCCCATCACTGCCAAAAGAGATCCTACTCTGCTGGGCCCTTGAGCAAGGCCCTTAACCTGTAATTGCTCCAGGGGCGCTGTACAATGGCTGACCCTGCGCTCTGACCCCAAAGGGTATGCAAAAAAACTAACAAACACTGTTGTAAGTCGCTTTGGATAAGAGCGTCTGCTAAATGATGTAAATGTAATTTATCATCCAGCTGCACTCCCAGGTATTTATAGATCTGCACCATCTGCACACAGTCACCTTTGATGATCACTGGGTCTATGAGGGGTCTGGGCCTCCTAAAATCCACCACCAGCTCCTTGGTTTTGCTGGTGTTCAGGTGTAGGTGGTTTGAGTCGCACCATTTAACAAAGTCATTGATTAGGTCCCTATACTCCTCCTCCAGCCCATTCCTGATGCAGCCCACCATAGCAGTGTCATCAGCGAACTTTTGCACGTGGCAAATTGGCAAACTTTTGCAAATGACCCCTCCCACACTGCACACGAACAACTTAAAATAATAGGTTAACTGAAATAGGATTTTTATTTTTATTCCCTTCACCATAACTTACTTTGGTACAAACAAATTTTTTTACTTTGTGATCTGAAACTAAATATTTCAAGCTACCAACACTAAATGACTAATCTTAAGTTGATTGAAAGAGATAATTTACGTTGAATGAACAACATCAGTGTTATACTTTTTCAGTGTACACTCCCCACACATTAGCTATCAGGAAGTGAAGGGGTGAGAGAGCAGATTAGCCAATAAAGGGTCACGGAATGATTAAAGGGCCAAAGTGACCAGGCTGTGGTGGGCAATTTAGCCAGGACATTGGAGAACATCCTACTTTTTTGAAAGATAACCCGAGGATCTTTTTACAGATTCAGAGAGATAAGGACCTCTCCGGATTTCTCCGGTTTGATTTTTCTCTTTGGTCGGAGGGGGGTGGGGCTCTTTATGTGTGAGAGTTGAGAACCAATGAGAGTTTAGCCAGCAGTACAATGCATGCGAGGAAAGAGGAACACACACATTTTGAACCTCACAAAGAGAATGGAAGCTCGTCTGTCTGATGTCTCATGTTTTATTGTGCTAAAACAGAATGGGGGGGGGGACAGAAATCTCTGAATTTGTCGCAGTTCTTACCCCTTTGACCAGCACGGGCTCAGTCGGGCAGCATGACATTGACTGTCAGGGAAAGGGGTGAGCAGAACTGTGCTGGAAGATGGTCGCTTTAGACACCGGGTTTCGTTTGAGGACCAGTCCATCTTGAATGAAGATACAGGCCTGGTGGGTGCTGTTGCCTCAGATTTCACAAATTCAAACAGCTGAGGCTTAACTGATCTTTGCTTGTTCTCACTTGAATCCTTCATTGTCTTCTTGCCCCTCTCCTACAGACCAGGAGGCACCGAAAAGACCTGATTATCTGCAAGGGATTTGGTAGCCCGTGAGAGTACAATGAATAGAAGAGGTGGGGGGCCTGGTAGTGGGTTTGGTTGGGGTTTATGGGGGGTGAGGGGCAGCTATTGACAAAATTCCATTAATGCTACCAGAATTTCTGGAGTTCCCACTTGTGACATCTCCCCTTCCTATTTTGTTAAATTGTTGAAGCTGAACGTGAAGTAACTGTGGGTTTGTTACTCCTTCAGCACAAAAGCCAGCCGAAGATGAGCTCTAACTTCTTCTCTGAATAAAAATCAAACTACCTTCTTACAAATGTCCATCGCGTTCCTCCAAATGCAATAAAGTCTTTACATGTCCGTTAGTGGTCCTCATTTCTTTGTATTTCATTGTTAAAATGAAGTGAAAGGTCAACGTTACGTCACAAGTCGGCTAATTCAGGAAGCTTTTATTAGTCCCCTGGATTTTTACATTGGCAGTTCCCACTTTGACGAGCATTCAAACTCCAGTTTACCATCTCTGCAGTCGCATGCAAACACAGGCACTTGTGCCCGAGATTCCATCCTTTTACTGTTGATGACCACACAATATGACCAACCATGAAGAACTAAAGTGAATTCTATGTTTGTTGTATACCTTGATTACAGAACCATGATAGGAGTGGACCATCATTTTAATGAAATGTATTTTCCTTCCTCCATCAGGTAACCGCACCAAACTGCCACCCCCTGATTCATGGAGTACCAGGCCATCTCCCAGTCTGACTGCGATGAAGAGACCGACTCGCGTTGCCTGACCTGCTGGGCCATGCTGGACAGGTGCAGTGTCGAAGGATACCAGCTCTTCTGTGGGCACTGGTTGTGCTGGACTTGCTTGGAGTTCCTCCGAAGCGACGAATCTGAAGCTCTTGCAGTGTCGACATGTTTCCGATGCCTCTCTCCCATCTCCATCTCGCCAGCACTGGACGTCTCCCCCAAGGCAGCCTTCCGATTTCCTCAGATCTTTTCCCGCAAGCGAGAACTCTTAAGTGAATCTGGAAACACCTCTCCAGTTACCTCTAGACCTGTGGAGACCACCAAGACCCAGGGCTTCTGGAGAAGGCTTGTCCAGGGGAAATCCCACATCTGTCAACCTAAGCAAAGTTATGGGAAGCTGCTCAGTGCCGATGTGGAGGAGTCCTCGGTTGACTTTCCACTGACCCCTGCCTCTTCCTTAAACATAAGTCACATAAAGGAGAAGAAGACGACAAGGCATCGGCTCAGCCTCAATCTCTTCTAAGGATACGGAGCATTTCACGATAAGGAAGATCCACTGGTGCCTGCTGGCCACCTGAGAAATTCTATGCATGGACGATGTCTTCTCCAAAGTATGGACAAAAATATTTGTATAAGACTTTTAGAGCTTAACTTTTGTATAAAACCTAAGGGAACGTTAAATTTGTTTGTGAGTGAAATGTTATTTTGAGAATAGACGTAGCGGAGGTCATTTAAAGACTCGTTGCTTCCTTTTGACATTAAAATGCTGGACAATGAGGCTTGCTGTTCTTGTTATTTTTTAAAGAAGTGAACTGTGTCAAATCTGAATTTTATCTTTTTAAAAAGCAAATGTTGATGAAATCCTTTTTACTGTTGAGAAAGTAAGTGTTTACCCCATGCAATATTTGGTTTTGTTTCTCGGTAGAGACAAATCGACATGTAGGGATGGACAACGAGGAACCCAATGAAGCTGGTGGAATATTTAGGCGGTTTACTGCAATGCTCATTTGCTGCTTGATTATTGTATAGCAAGCCATTTGAAACAATTTCAACAACAGTGAAGTGAGTCGGGTCCAGCTGCAGACCTCCGCTGACCAGCCAATTGGATTGCAGGTTTTTGTCACATGGTTTACTTGACTTGAGTATTAACCTCCCTAACCCTAACTTTAACCATATTGTAACCAGGCGTTTATCACTGACATGTAATGGAATGGAGCTCTGGATGTCCCTAGCTAGACCCGGATGGGAGGGCATTGCCCACTATTTAACCAGAAGATGGCACTGTTGTACAAACATTAAATAAGTCGTAAACTCAACCCAATAGCTGACACCAGGGGTGCCCTCAAGTGCCTCGTGTGGTAGGCTGCAGGACACTAACAAATTAACAAAACCTGGACATAGCCTGAGTTTCTGGACATACGCAGCAAGAGTCCTTTTACAGTGCTGAGCCATTGGTATTTCACATATCTGTTTGTGGTTATTTACTGTATGGTGTCCATTACAGATCAACATGAATAAAAGGTTCTCTCTGGAACCTTCATGTGGATGGATCTTTTTTATGAACCAAAAATGGTTCTCCTATGGCATCACTCTGAAGAACTGCTCTGGCACCTTCATTTTTAAGAGTGGATAGGCCTTGTTGGACAGGTTCAGTGTTGAAGGCTACCAGCTCTTCTATGGGCACTGGTTGCGCTGGACTTGCATGGAGTTTCTCCGAAGAGACGAATCTGAAGCACTTGCATTGTAGACATGTTTCTGATGCCTCTCTACCATCTCCATCTCCCCAACACTGGATGGCTCCTCCTAATCAGACTTCCTCTGATTTTTTTTTACCCGCAAGCGAGAACTCTTAAGTGAATCTGGAAACACCTCTTCAGTTACTTCTAGACCTGCGGAGGTCTTTAAACACAAGTCACAGTAAGGAGAAGAAGACGACGAAACATCGGCTGAGCCTCAATCTCATCTAAGTAAATGGAGCATTTCACAATATAGAAGATCTACTGGTGCCTGCTGGCGTCTAAGAAATTCTATGCATGGACAATGTCTTCTCCAAAGTATGGACAACAATATTTGCATAAGAGTTTAGAGTTTAACATTTGTATAAAACCTAAGGAAACGAGACGAGAATAAACATAGTGGAGGTGTGGGCAAAACAATCTGAATGCAACCAGAAGTAAAAGAAAATGAAATTAAATCACTGAAAACATACACATTTAAGGCCCAAGAACTGGATTAATCAGGTTCAGGAGTGGGAGTGCGTGTGTTCGTGTGTGTCCGTGGTTGGGGGGTTTGGGGGATAAATGAACAAAGGTATGAAGGTTCACCACAGGTGGTCTCCAGCTTGCCTTCAAGTGCCTCGTGTGGCTGCAGACTTTTGTAACCACCAACTTCTGTTCTTGTAACTTATTAGAAAGACTTGGGAGTCATAGTGGGCTTGACGCCATCAACTGCCAGACAGTGTTCAGAAGCCATTCAGAAGGTTAGGTTATATAGAGCCCTGATGTGTGGGGTACAAGTCCAAGGAGGTTCTGCCCAAGCTTTATAACACACTGGTGAGGCCTCATCTCGAGTACTGTGTATAAGGTTTGGTCTCCAGACTACAAAAAGGACATAGCAGCACTAGAAAAGGTTCAGAGAAGAGCAACTAGGCTGATTCCAGGGGATGAGTTATGAGGAAAGATTAAAAGAGCAGAGCCTTTTCAGTTTAAGCCAAAGGAGATTAAGAGGAGACCTGACTGAAGTTTTCAAAATGATGAAGTAAATGAGTCCAGTGGGTCAAGACTGTGACTTTAAAATGACTTATCAAGAACACGGGGACACAGCTGGAAACTTGTTAAGGGGAAATTTTGCACAAAAGTTAGGAAGTTTATTTTTATAGAGAACCACAGACACATAGAATAAGAGACTAACTAGTGTGGTGGACAGGAGGACATTAGGGACCTTCAGCACTCGACTTGATATTATTTTACCAAAATTAAGTGGATACGACTGGCGGGCTTTGTTGAGCTGATTGGGCTCTGCTTGTGTAGATTGTTCTAATGTTCATAACTAACGCTGAATTGTGCTTTTCTCATTTTTAATGTAATTTTACCTTGTATATATGAGACATTAAGTTGTTAGTACAAGATCATTTCTCATATGTACGTTAATCAGACATCTACTGATGCACAGACTTGGACGCATCATCGGTGTTGTTTCCTGGAGTCATATGGTAGCACCCTCTCCCAGGCGACCTGACCACGATTAATCAAGTCTCAGCTTGTGTCCGGGTGGCGTTGGGTGGTGATCCCGACACGTCACCCCTTTTCTGCCAGATCCATCTTGATGCCCACTCTGCAGCCTCCACGCTGTTGGCTCTTTTCCTAGTTGCACCAGTGATGCCCAGCGTTCCATAGGCGTTGCTGAGGCAATCACCTGAAAAACCCTTGGTTACCCACTTCCACTGGCATACACCTGGTCCTCCACCCTTGTCTACAACAGTCCTCCAGTCTTGGTACGTTTCCATCTTCCTCTCCTGGGCCTCGTCCATCCTCTCCACCCAAGGTACAGTTGGTTCCAGAAGAATGAGCCGTTTTGTAAGCTCAGAAACTATTGTCAGGTCTCAGAGTGGACTTGGTGATATGTGCTGGGATTTTCAGCTACCTATCTATGAAATATTATCTTGTACATACAAACAAGTTTCATGTATTTATGATGTAGGAAGCCCCCAAGGTTTTTTTTTCCAGAGCTTCTGTAAAGTATGGATGTCCTGCAATGTTAGGTTGAAAAAAACAATATTAAGAGCTTCCTATCCCATATACTGTATATGTAATACTGTAGTGGCCTCCCCATAACCGGTTCAGAAAGGAAACACAGCAGAACAAAGGAGTGATTGCAAGAAGAATTTATTCTTAACAGTGTAAGAAGAATACATGAATGTAAAACAGCAATGAAGGAAATTAAACAGGAACCGTTTACAATAATCTATAAAACTCTCATTGTTGTGGTCCTGAGAAAGATAGGAAAATCATTTAAAATTGCTATACTAAATATTTTTTGAAGAAAAACAGCAAAAATAACTAAATTGGTTTAAAAACACACAGGAATATACTGTAATTCACTACTGAAGAATTCAGAAGAAGCAGCGTGAAGTCAAAAAACAGCTTATAATTGCAAAGCGGTATTGGGGACTTCAGGAAATTCTATTATAATGACATATTAAGCAACGAACAAAGAGAGTTCAGCTCTCGTGCCACATTACCCCTTACAGCACACTTTAATAAATCATCGCAGAACGAGCTGATCTTTGAGTTCGTATGACTGGCCCGCTGGTTCCACACACCTTGGTTTGTCCATTTGAGAAGTACACACAGTAATGGAAAGGGACAAACTACTCAAGAATTCAAGATGCGTGTCCATGGCATAGAAACCTCGTGAAGTGCACTTGTGAAAATGCTAGCTGTTTAATGTCACTTTATGGTTCTTTACGGGGTTCTGTGGTTCCTTGTCGAAATTTTGCTTGACCATGGACCATTTCATTCTGGGGAAGGTTTCTTTGCACATGATGTTGGTTTCTTTGTGATTTGAAAAGCTTTCTTATATGCAGAAATTTAAACTGAGATCCATAATGGATGGTAGGCTGCAGGACACTAACAAATTAACAAAACCTGGACATAACCTGAGTTTCTGGACGTGCGCAGCAAGAGTCCTTTTACAATGCTGACCCTTTGGTATTGCACACATCTGTTTCCATCTGTATGTGGTTATTTACTGTATGGCGACTGTTACAGATCTAAATAAATAAAAGGTTCTCTCTGGAATCCTCAAGTGGATGGGTTTTTTGGGAACCAAAAATTGTTCTCCTTTGGCATCGCTCTGAAAAACTGCTCTAGCACCTTCATTTTTAATAGTGGATAGGCCTTGCTTGGTAGGGTTTAGTGTTGAAGGTTGCCAGCTCTTCTATGGGCAGTGGTTGCTTGGGGTTTCTCCAAAGAGATGAATCTGAAGCTCCTGCAGTGTAGACATGTTTCTGATGCCTCCCATCTCCATCTCGCCAGCACTGGATGGCTCCACCTTATCCGACTTCCTCAGATTTTATTCCCGCAAGCGAGAACTCTTAAGTGAATCTGGAAACACCTCTCCAGTTACTTCTAGACCTGCAGAGGCCATCAAGACCCAGGGCTTCTGGAGAAGGCTTGTCCAGGGGAAATCCCACGTCTGCCAACCTGAGCGAAGCTATGGGAAGCTGCTCAGTGCCGATGTGGAGGAGTCCTCGGTTGACTCCTTAAACACAAGTCACATTAAGGAGAAGATGACGATGAGGCATCGGCTGAGCCTCAATCTCATCTAAGGAAATGGAGCATTTCACAATAAGGAAGATCTACTGGTGCCTGCTGGCCATCTAAGAAATTCTATGCATGGACGATGTCTTCTCCAAAGTATGGACAAAATATTTGCATGAGACTTTACAGTTTAACTTTTGTATAAAACCTAAAGGAATGTTAACTTGTTTGTAACTGAAATGTTACTTTGAGAACAGACGTAGCGGTGGTGTGGTCAAGACAATTTGAATGCAACCAGAAGTAAAAGAAAATAAAATGAAATCACTGAAAACACACACATTTATGGCCCTAGAACTGGATTAATCAGGATCAGGGGTGATGATGAGGGGGGGGCTGCTGATAAAGAGACAAAGGTATGAAGGTTCACCACACCAATTGCTCTCTTTGTTCCTGGTGTCTTTAATTACAGTCAAAAGAGACAATGGATTTGATGTGCAAAGTTAATGGGGGTGGTTAACTGATCTTTGTGTGTGTGTGCGTTAATATACATTGTCACACACGGGCGAGTAGGAGAACGTTGTGTGGACCAAGTGAAAGTAATCCCACGCCAGGCCAGGGGGTGGCAGGGTGCACTAAATCGTCTCCTGTTATCTCTACAGACCAGCCGCGGGACAACCTGTCTGACTCAGCACTGAAGACGTCACTTCTAGTTCTGGCACCTACGAGGATGTCACTTCCGGCGTCTAAGATGATGTCACTTCTGGCTCCCCTCACATCACTTACTCAAAACCGCCATCTTTACAAACCCTCAGGAGTTCACATCTGGACTCCAAACAAGATGTTTCTTGTTCAAAATGAACCCATTGCAGCCAGGGATAATATATGGGTGGCTAACCCAAACCGTTTTAAGTGTGTCAAGTCTGATCTTTTCACAACATGTATTTATTTTAGAAAATATACCATCCTTTATCTTACTTAAAATAAAATAAAAAAATGGTGTGGTGTCAATAAAACCTTCCATTTGTCATTACTTAAAGTCACTGTACGGTGGTATGGTGGCACAGTAGTTAGCACCGCTGCTTGCCCACTACAGACAGAGAGAGAAGTTTGAAGACTGCTTGTCCATTAGCCTGTTCAACGCTAGTGCATTCTTTCCATTTCTTCTAGTCATGAACAGAAGGTTAGTTGTCGACAATACGTTGGTCCAGGTGTGTCCTGAGATTGACTGTCGCCCAATTCAGAGTTGACTCGCGCCATGAGCCTAATGTGTTTACGGTGAGCCATCCTTATTTTCATTATTGCTTTTCAAAGTACACCATAATTCCATTCACACTATTGTTTCATTTTTGGGAGTATTCTTCAGGCTTCGGTTTAGGACAGGGGTGCAGCTGTAGATGTGACAAAACAACATACAGAAGGACATGAACTCAAACGAAGCTTTTCTTAGGTTCTCCTGTAATCTTAGGCCAATTTGGACTCCCCCATTTTCCCTCTCTTTACTGCGCTAGAGCTCCATTTGTTGGGCACAGAGCTTCTGGAGAGCTGCCTCTTTGCCAGATCTGACTGTATCGGTGACGGGGCGTATTCTTTGCAAGTTGGGCCTCCAAGACTTGGGGCGCATTCCAAGGTGTAAGAAAAATACACCTGCCCATAGTGTAATTTGCATTCTTCTTCATGGGTGCCACTACTTATTGTGATGTTGCACTCACCGAGTACGTCAACACGATAATTCATATCATCATCAAAGACTTTCACTGTGATTTCAGAGTCCATAGAGAGTTTAACATAACCAAACTTGAAGGTTTCATTCCATTCTGGATTATCGTTGTTATCGATTCTTTCAGTTTTTTTTACCTTTTTCCTATAGGAAACCTCAACATATGCATCTGCTTGAGTTGTTTGATCACCATACAAATTTTTGGCATGTAAATTAAACACGGTGAGATTGCCAAGGCCTCGCTGCGTGGGGCAGCACATGTTATTTAGGTTCTTATTGCCAGAGCATTCACAAGAGCAGCTGTCTGACTTGCTCGGTTTCGAGTCTTCCTTGCATGTTCTGGTGCAGCTTGCGGATAAAGCCGCTTCTGTGAAGTACTCGCTCAGGGCTTTCTGAAGATTTTCTTTCTTTTTCTTATTATTTCGAATCAGACCGTGCAATGGTTTTAACGAGAATGTGACAACAGCGGGTGTCAACTTGGTGGACTCCAGCCAGGCTTTGTAGACACTTGCACCCGAGTCAGTTTTTGAGAAAAGAATATCTTCAGTGCCGGTGTGGCCACCATAGACATATGTCTTGCGATCAGAAAATTCCTTGCTGAAGCTGTCGCTTCTGTTCTGACTCGTTTTTAATGCTTTGCAATGGCTCAGTGAACTGCTGACGTTGACTTTGCTTACTACAGTAGCAGAGGCCTCCACGTTTAGACAGTTCTCAACGTCTTCAATACTCAGTCCTTTCATGGACACTTCACAGGTTTTGACGGATGTAATTGTGTCCACTTTGCCACCTAGATTCACTGCTGTGGTGTAATGGGTGCCATAAGTGTCAATGACGCTTTGGTAGGCGCTCTTCTCATACATTTCAGGAAGCTTCTCAATTTCATCTAAGAAGTGTTTCTCAAGTGGGGGATCAGAAACCAACCTGTAGCTAGAAATCGAGAGAAAAATAGAGACATGACAGCTCTTCAGGATAGAGATGGAAACTTCTAGACACAGACATTTTAGTAATGAATTCCAATGGAATGTAAATCTAAAGACTCCAGAGATTTTCTTTTTTTTTCATTCTGTTCTGCCATCTTTTGTCTTATTTTCTTGTTATTCATATATTTTTTGTGTGTTTTTAATGTTTTTCTGGCAACAATCGTCAGTCAGTCAGTCATTGTTCAACCCGCTATATCCTAACTACAGGGTCACGGGGGTCTGCTGGAGCCAATCCCAGCCAACACAGGGCACAAGGCAGGAACAAACCCCGAGCAGGTTGCCAGCCCACTGCAGCTTTCTGGCAACTCCTTTTTGGTTTTTTCCTATAATGTGATGATCACCATCTGTGTTGACCTTTTTGCATGGACTGAGCATTGTGGTTTAAAGGTTACTGTGGTTGAAATGCTGGTTATGTGAAGCAGGCATCATGTGACATATTAGGTCAACTTACTGTTTGCATTAAAGATTATTGTGCACAGTATCATCCATCCAAATAGAAAATCGCATTTTAATATTTCCCTATACAGGGGTGCCTCATAATTTGAACTTATTTTTTTTCAAGGGGCTGTTTGAACTGTGAAACTGTCAGTCAGTCAGTCATTGTCCAACCCACTATATCCTCATACAGGGTCACGGGGGTCTGCTGGAGCCAATCCCAGCCAACACAGAGCACAAGGCAGGAACAAACCCCAGGCAGGGCGCCAGCCCACCGCAGGACACACACACACACACACACCAAGCACAATTTAGGATCGCCAATCCACCTAACCTGCATGTCTTTGGACTGTGGGAGGAAACCCACACAGACACGGGGAGAACATGCAAACTCCACGCAGGGAGGACCCGGGAAGCAGTACTACCCACTGCGCCACCGTGCTGACAGAGAACGATGTGCAGGGAGAGACTGAACACGTGTAAAAATCATTGGCACGTACGAACCAGAAGGGAAACTGTTCACCACCAGAACGTGTGGTCGTGAACAGATGCGAAAGTTTGGCGAACTTTTTGATCGTAACCGGATTTTGTACGTGTTCTGAAACGTTCGTGACCAGAGGTTCTACTGTATTTGACTTTTCTGAAAGTTGATTAAGATTAATTTTAAAGTCAGAGTGTGGATACTTTTTGACTCACCCTTGTATATTCACCTGTTCCTGAATAAAGTTTAATGACTAATTACTGAAATTATGTTTTTTTTTAAAGAAGCCTAATATAATCACATATTTGTCCCATGAACAGTAAGTTCATAGTAGACACAAGTTTTTAATACACCGGATCTTACCTTCGTAATTGTGGATGTAGCTTGAAACACATACATTGAAGCTCTTCTCCTTGTTAGCTCCTGACGTTTGGCACAATATTTGAAAAACACGAATTACAATGTTTACTGTAAGTCTGGGCATATCTTGAAGCAATCGGTGGAAAACGCTATGATATCAGTGCCGGAAGTGAAGAAGCTGGCTGAGACAGAATGCGGAAGAGAGTGTGCCTATAACCAATTGCAAAAGACTCTCAACATACATTTTGAACATGTTTGGATCTACCTACATCTGTGAGTCGGGATTTTAATTAAGAATCAGAGGTACAACAGACTCACTGATGAGCATCTTAACCAGTGTGTGCAGCTCACCTTGACCCCCCACAAGCCTGTCATTAGCAAACATACCGTGTGTCGACAGTGTCACCTCTAATTACTTATTTATTTTAACCTAAAATATAACCATTTGTGGAGAACTTGCAGTTAATGTGAAAGAAATATCATTCATTGTTAAAGCTCTTTACGCATAATTACAACTAGCACATAGTGTACTGGCTCCTCAGTATTTTCCGGAAATGACCCTCAGGTCCAACAGTTTGAGTATCAGTGTTTTAATGCAAGTCATTTGGCTTGAAAATGAATAAATTGATGTTCAGCTTACCTGTAATACTCACAGAATATCTTCTGAATAATGAAAGTCATCTTGTCTTTTTTTGATTTATCTGAGAAGTACTGGTTAATATTAGAGTGTCTCCCAGCTAGCTGAATAGACCCCCCGACCTTTGGAGTTTCCACTGACAGTCCTAATTTCCAGTCATTTTTAATACTACTTGCAGTTTCCTTTGCCAGGGCCTCGCTGGACGAATAGGCTGAACTCGTTAGTGAATGACTACATTTTTGCATGGTGCGCCAATCAACCATTGAAAGGGGCAGCTTTTGTTCTTTACCGTTCAAAAAGTTGTTTTTCTTTAGGATGCACGTTTTATTTGGGTGCAGGAATTCCTCCATGTTGATGACGTACGCCTTCTTGTTTTCCATTTTGAGAACATCGATCCCTTCTCCTGCAAGGTTATGACCAGGAACAAATTCAGCCTTCGTGCATTCTTCCTCGGACCCCAAAGATTCGGAAACCATAAGACGATGGGAAGATGTGATGTTTATGAGAGTAAAGAGAGAAATCAGAAGAGTCTTGGAAGCCATGTATGTACTCTGAAAAATGAAACCAAGAATAAGTGAAAACACTTTCATTTCAAATGATGCATTTCTAATTAATTTCTATTAAGGGACAGATTTCCTGCCTAATTATGACATTGCTACTAATGGTGATCGAAGACTTTTGAACCTTGCCTAATAAGAGAGAAACACTGGAAAAGCCGAATACATTCATACAGTCATGTGGAAAAGTAAGCCCACCCCATGAAAACTGTTCACTTTTTCAGTATATCTGAACAAGCAAACAGTAGACATTCATGCAGACAGGGCCTACAGATAAAGGTGATCTGCTTGAATGAAAACTCAAGGAAAATGTGCCTTTCCAATCATTTATTCAACAATAATATCAATAGGTGTAATGGTCTACTGAAGAAAAAGTAAGACCACCCTTGGTCTCAGAAGCTGGTTTTCGCCCCCTTGAGCAAAAAATGACTTCTTGTAGACATTTTGCACAACTGCCCACCAGTCCCTGACACAAGTAGTCGGCCTCATCTTACAAAGCAGTTCATTAACAAAAGCAGATGTGACTGGTGAGAACTTAGAGCAGGAGCTGGATGGAGTGGGAGAACAGGGAGAGATATAAGCAGATTGTGTATTTATGTTAGATGAATTATTTAGATCTTTAATTTTGTTACGGAAAAAGTGGAGGAATTTCTCACAGACTTCAGTAGAAGAGGTAGTTGGGCCAGATGCGGGTTCGAGTAGTTTATTAACTGCAGAGAACAAAACCCTTGGGTTATCATGGCCACTTTCTATTATTCTGCCAAAATGGGTGTCCTTGGCAGCAGTTAGTGCTTCTCTGTAAGCTCTTTGGTGGTCAGAGAAAGCCTGGATGTGCATGGTGAGGCCAGTCTGACGTGACATTCTCTCAAGGCGTCGGCCAGCTGCTTTCATAGATCGCAATTCTGAGTTATACCAAGGAGCTGAACGCTTAAAGGAAACCTCCTTATGTTTTAAAGGAGCTGTTTTATCTAATGCTGAATGAAGAGCTGAGTTATAGTGGTCAATAAGACTATCTAGTGTTGGTGGAATAGGTGAAGACAGTAAAATATCAGAAATTGATCCAGAAAGGATAGAGGGACAGATATTTTTAAGGTTTCTGTAAAAAATTTGTTGTTTACAAGTAAGAGGAGGGAGAGATAATGAGACAGTGAAAAATACTGCTTTATGGTCAGAGAGTCCCAAATCAGTGCTGTAAATGTTGCCGACAGATAGTCCAGAAGTGCAGATCAGGTCTGATATATGGCCACCAGAGTGGGTGGGAAAATTAACATGCTGCACCAAGTCAGAACAGTCCAGTAAGGATAGGAATTAATTTCTCAGTTTAGATGTGGGGATGTCAATATGGATGTTGAAATCACCAAGAAGAATGACTCTCTGGGAAAAGGAACTTAAGTGGGTTAATAATTCAGTCAGATCAGATAAGAAGGATGCATTGTATTTTGGAGGACGATAAAGAACAATGAGTGAGACAGGACCTGATTCTGTTATTAGTTTAAGAGCCAGGCACTCAAAAGACAATGGACAGTCAATTGGGATTCTTTTGATGATTAACTCCACTCTAACAATTACTGCAAGTCCACCGCCTTGTCTTGAGCTATGAGGCTCTGTGAGGAAAGTGAATCTGGGAGGTGTTGCCTCCGTGAGAGACGTAAATTCATTCGGTTTTTGCCAAGTCTCCGTTAAACACAGCATATCAAGTTTGCTGTCAATGATGAATTCTGACAGCACCAATGCTTTGCCATTAAGAGATCTCGAGTTAAGCGATGCAATATTAGTTAATGAGGCTTCTTTTTGCACAGAGCTTTGACCGGAGTTTATTTTCACATACTGTAAATTTGGCACACTGACACCTCTATTTCCAGGGCCACAAGTAGAACGGCGTGTTCCTGAGCAGATGCTGCCGGTGATCTTTTCATTCACAGCCCGGCGGTGGCGGTGACCTGACCCGCAATGTACATATTTCGGGTGCCGCAAAATACCGGTGTCTTTTAGGATATTCCAGTCATACCATTTGCTCTGCACAAACTGTTTAATATGAAGGAGTTTGTCGCAAGAGTATTTTAGCCTGATAGTGAGCAATACTTATCTGAATAGCAGTGGAGAAGCAGCACAGCACAGCCGAGCTGGTGAGACGGGCGGTGCTGTGGTGCACGTGAGTGGCGATAGCAAAGCAGCATAAAGCATAGCAGGAGGAGGTAGCAGGATTTGGAGGTTCCAACATACAGCCACAAACAAGTAATGCTGGGTATTACAGGCGTGATCACGCCAGAGCCACAAGCCAGGTAGGTGGGTGTGAACATCAGGTCAGTTCTTAGTCATAAAGCACAATAAAATGAATAGCAACTATAATCAAGGAGACAGTCGTTTCCATGTCTCTGAATAACTTCAGTGATCATCACATTATTTTTAAATACATAAACTGTTCACTTTGTATATACAGTATAAAGCAGTGTTCCGAGTTCATATTTTTACTACCTAAACATCTGCTTAGTAGAGTCTGCTCACTTTAGTTAGTGATTTGACTGGGCGCCACTTTTGCTGGAAGTCTATAGACCCGTCCATCCATTATCCAACCCACTATATCCTAACACAGGGTCACAGGGAGTCTGCTGGAGCCAATCCCAGCAAACACAGGACGCAAGGCAGGAAACAAACCCCGGGCAGGGTGCCAGCCCACTGCAGGGCACACCCACCAAGCACAATTTAGGATCGCCAATGCACCTAACCTGCATGTCTTTGAATTGTGGGAGGAAACCGGAGCACCCGGAGGACAGACAACATCACAGCAGTCATCAAGAAGGCTCAGCAGCGGTTACACTTCCTGAGGGGTCCTCAGAAAGCACAACCTGGACTCCAACCTGCTACTGACCTTCTACCGCTCGTCCATCAAGAGCCTGCTGACGTACTGTATCACAGTATGATACGGCAGCTGCACCATGGCAGACAGGGAGAGGCTTCAGGGAGTAG